>NC_081773.1:26711766-26794266 GCF_963082965.1 Carassius carassius
TGTTCCAACCCAATAGGACATGAATAATGGTGTTAAACATAGAATATCAATGCTTTACTTTAAAAAAAAAAAAAGTTTGTGCAAAGTGGAAATTCCATGCACTCACATTATATGCATCCACAATTAGTTTGACAACATTGCTTGAGTCTTCAGAGAGCACTCCAACTGCAGATTTAGGGATCATTTTGCTCAGCTCCTGTTAAGTATACAAGTCAAGCACACCATAGTACTTCAACTACTAAGAATATTAAAGTGAATTGTGTGTAAATGAAAGAAAGCAAAAGGTGAAGTGTTGTAATTTATATTCCAAACATAACTACAAAAATAATGACATTCACATAGGTGTCCCAAACACTGGTGATGTTTTATAGTGCTTGTTTACAATTTCCAGGGCACTCAACCTATAATCATAACTTTATATAGATCATTTATTTGCTTATTTTAGTTAAGCAGGTTTTACTTACTGTGTACACAGTTTCCATCTTTTTGGTGACTGCAAAAATGGGTTGTATGTTTTGCTCCTCCAGCTTGCGAGCAATTTGTCCAACAGATGGGTAATCCTGAAAACATAGAGTTTTGATATTTTCACATGATGTGTTACCAAGGTACTGACAGCATCTAATACATAAACCCTTTTGCATATGTACCTGTACAACGTTGGAGACATACAATGTTAAGAAATTCATTGAGCCTTTAAGATATTTAATTATAAATTACATCATTTTATTTTTATACCTTCTGTTTTCAATTAAATGTAATCTATTTATAATCTTTAGTCATTTTGTTGCCATTTTTTCTTTCATTGTAGTTTTTTTAGTACTTAAACAAAAATGAGAAATGTTGCCTAGTTGCAACTAGTTGGAATGAGATATATTATTATTATTGTTGTTGTTACAATTCATGTTTATTTTATTTAAAGTACTGAAAATAACTTTCCTACTTTGACTTTCCTAGTTTAGCTCAAATGCTTTTAATATAAATATTCTAAACATTTGTTATATAACATGAATATAAAGTGTTAAATCTTACCCAGAGATTGCTCTTGCTGTACTTGTTGTTGACCAGCTCACAGGTTTCTTTGTTTGGTTCCAGAATGGCAGCAAGTTTTCCATCCCCTGCCATGTGGAAGCCATCATCAGTGGCCAACACCAGCACTCGAGTGCTCTTTCCCCAGCCGATATCTTTCTGCATGGGTAACACATGAGAGTAGTGGAATAAATGCTTTCTAATCCATTTGCCCTTATGAAACAAAAATATATTGCAGTATATTGGAAAATATCATGCAATATATTAGGCATATATTCTTATATATGGGATTTGATATTTATTTTTTCCAATATATTGCAATATATTGAAAGCGGCAATCATTTGTATATTTTTGCAATATATTATATAATATATGTATCATCAAAATATTATTAAATGTATTCAAATATATAATATATTAGAAAATAAAAAGGGAAAATAATATATCACAATATATTTTAAGAAATATATTGGTAAATATATTTTCCTTTCGTAAGGGTGATAGGACATATTATCACTTGATTGGATTAAAAACTAAAACTGGAAAATTTTGCACGTGCAATGACGTAAAAATGGCGTAACAGAACAAGCCGATATTGCTGTTGCTGAATTTAATAATTGACTGTTGTGTCGCTTTAAAATTCACCTTCCAATCATCGTCTGTGAACTGGTGAAGGATAACGTTGTGCCACATGTGCTTCCTTAAACTCTCATCAACAGACGTCTTGTTTTGTTTGTGAATGGCCTTTTTAACTGTTTGATTAATATACGTAAGCATCACTGCACAAAACTTAATGTGCTTTTTGTCTCCTAATTAAGACCCTAAATAGCTAGGCCTAAATATTGTCTGCTTTTTTTAAACTACGAAAAGTAGGATGCTTACTATGCAAAACAGTGGGAAACTGCATATCCATACAGTGTTTGCATGTCAAAAGATGAAATATGATTAGAAGCTTGTGACACATAAATGCACACATCAACACGATCACTTTATTTAGCAATTTCGGATCTATGATTTCGTTCTAATTGAAACAAAAAGTGTCCATGTAAACATGGCTATAGTATGGCTGAAGTAATCTGTTAATATGGTTGGCAAAATAAATTTCGGCAAGTTATGCATGTAGTGTGAAACATATAGTCTCACCACGCAGACTGCGACTTGCATGATGGCATCCAGGCTTCCCTCTGGGGGGTCAAGGTTTCCGGATATATGCTGCTTTGCTACCATATCTCTGAACCTGTTTCCATCCTTTGTCAGTGAAAGCACATGCTGAAAGCCAAATGCTGGCTGACATGGTTCATTTTTATCCGAGCACGGCCGTTGGAGCTTCGCTTCACTGGTGTCGGTGTATGGAAGAAGTGTTTTGTCGACAAACGAACCGAAGCCTGCATCAGGAAAGTTGGTTGATGAAGCCATTGCCATAATCTTTGAACTCTGAAGATATGATTAATATTAAATTTTTATGTTGATATATTTAAATGCTCTTACCTATCCTGGCATTGCCAGTGATTTTATTGAGCTCAGTAAGTAAACTATTTCCCAGTTGTTTCACATTCTCCAAATCATCTTTCATGGAGTATGAGAGATCCATTAGGTAGTAGAGATCCACTGGATAGCCTTCTGCCCTTTTAAAATGTATTTGAAAAGCTTCGGGCAACCCTGAGGAAACAACATAATACAGTCATCTCTGAAAGTCAGGCTCAAACTTGTTTTGGTTGAGCTATACAGTAGATTTGTAAGAGTATGACATACCTGGTCTAAGATTAAGTTGTATTTCTTGTGGTTGGATTTGCACTGGATTTGCGCCAGCACCCAGGGGCTTGTTTAAAGTTTTTGTAAAATAGTTTTTAGGATTTATTATGCCATTGGATGAACATCCTTCATTTCTAAGCATAGCAGCTGTGTTACAACGTACTGCTTCCTGCTGCCCAGTCTTGGTGAAGTTCTGTGGTTTAAATAGGACAGCGAGCATGATGTGAAGGAGATGCAATGTGCCAGTCATTTTTCTTTACTTGAAAAAGCTGTTGAGAATTTAGCAAAACCAACACTGGACACTGGAATGTTAGAAATCAAATTGTTGATATTGAAACTTGCAACAAAAAAAAAAAAAATCTTATAGCCTTGACACTTTGAGAGTTTTTTTTCAATCAATAAACTTGCATTTAAAGTGGTACTTAGTTGACATTATGAGTGCTAGTGAAATCGCTGGAGTTTGAAGCACTTAAGTAGCAAATAAGTATTTCATGAGCATAACTTCCATATTTATTCCATATTCCATATTTATGTGTTTTTTTGTGTTATATTTTCTGAAAAACATGTACAAAACAAAATGGCCACTTTAAATATTTAAATGCTTTATTTTATATTAGCATGAACTGAGTTCAGACAGTCGTATATTTTCTGAAGACCAATTAAATGGTGTTTCACAGGTTCCCCACCACTCAAAATTGAATTCACAATTTATTAACAATAAAGCCATTAAGAAGCACTTACCAAATCTTTACACCAGGCACAGCCGGGCCCGGACTTGATGCATTCTCCACATGTGTTTACTGAAGCTTTTAAACATTGTTCCTCCATGTAAACTGCAACAAACAGTTTTATCTATCAAAACATCTATTTTGCTTGCATGATTCAACATTCTGGATATTTTCTTGGATATTTATGATTAATGTAGTTAAATATGGAGGTTAATCAGTAGCTAAACCTGAGAGGTTGTTGATCTGAATGTGAGAACTTGTCATATTAATATTTGTACTTGTAAGGTGAAATTTTCCCTCTCAGCTGTCATGTGAAAAGCTGAATCTTTCAATTTGCACTCACAGACAATGATCAAAACACCCGTGTTTTGAATTGGAAGTTGTAGATTAATAGTCACAAATGTGTAATATGACATTCACACAAAGAAAATGACATACACAAATGTTTACGACATATTTACTTTTGTACTTTACTTCAGTCTTGAGTCAAAGTCACCACTTACAACCTCTCAGATCTGGCAGTACAAGTTAAAATCTTAGGAGATGGGTATAAATGGAGGTCGGGGCCAGCTCCAAATGGGCGGGAAAGCTCCAAATGGGTGGGACTTCAGCTCCAAGTGGGCTGTACAAACCTCCAGAGACTTTTGATTGGTTTATTTAATGTCATGGCGGTAATGCAGCTGCCAATCGCCAAAACCGAAAAGAAGACAACAACTTCCATAGGCTTTTCAGCACCATGAAAGATGAGTTGAAGGGTTAATTTTTTTAACAGTTTTTAGACTTGTAGAAAATATTATATTACAAGTTGTGAAAAAGAACAGTATCTTGGTGGCTGATGTTTTAGTCTTGACATAGTTAAATCGTGATTACAAGCTCATTGCATTCAAGTTTGAAAATGGGAGGGCATTCATGTGCAATTTTTACCTAGAAAACTCATATTTACGATTATTCCGAGAGCACGCGAAGGCAGCATTAGCAGCACAGACAAATTACATATTTACTGTGTCTTACCCTTTTTTGCTAAATGTGATCAACAAGCTCTCAAATTTGGCTACTGTCTGTTTTATTCTTTTTTTCTCATGATTTGTAAGATGTCATATGCAGCAAAAGAGAATATAACCACCTCTGTACAGGCAGTTTGTTTCAGGTTTTGAACACTGTGTAAAGAACATAAGCTAATTTCTTTGTACATAAGTCGCTTTGGATAAAAGCGTCTGCTAAATGAATAAATGTAATCTAAATGTAAACATAATACAAGGTGTGTGTAATGCACGTACCCTGTCTTCCCACCAACAACAGGAGAAGGCCCCTCAGACACACTGCCTGAAGCATTTCCTGGTGTAAAACAGTGACAAAAAAATGTGAAAGTGATGTGGCAAACAGCCAAGTATGGTGACCCATATTCAAAATTCATGCTCTGCATTTAACCCATCCAACTCCAAGTACACACACACACAGCAGTGAACACACACACAGAGCAATAGGCAGCCATTAATGCTGTGGTGCCCAGGGAGCAGTTGGGGGTTCAGTGCCTTGCTCAAGGGCACCTCAGTCATGGTATTGCCGACTCAAAGACTCAAGACTCAAACCCACAACCTTAGGATTAGGAGTCAAAGTTTCTAACCTTCACTATCTTCAATATCATATTTCCTCATATTTAGCTTCCTAAACTATTGAAAATTATGGGAAATGAGCTTGGTATTGCTGTTTAGTAATGTAACCTTTCAAACCTTTCCTATACCTGCTGTGCAGTTTTGTAGCAACTGTGCAAGGCATCAAACAGAAAAGTGTGAACTTGAAAAAAGCAGATGATGTTTTTAGCAGAGATGTGATGCAGGTGACTCATCTCAGACAAGTGACTGCCATACAGTGTTGGGAAGGTTACTTTGGAAATGTAATAGGTTACAGATTACAAGTTACCCTGTTTAAAATGTAATAGTAGTGTAACTTTTTCAATTACTTTATTAAAGTAATGTAACTAATTACTTCTGAGTACTTTTTGATTACTTTTCTAAATTTGTGAAAATTAAAGAATAATAAATAAAAGCAACTTAATCAACTTAAATACAGTTATCTAATAAGCATGTGACGTATTCTGTGTAATAAACTCCTGAAACATTGGT
Source organism: Carassius carassius (assembly GCF_963082965.1). Taxonomy (NCBI): domain Eukaryota; kingdom Metazoa; phylum Chordata; class Actinopteri; order Cypriniformes; family Cyprinidae; genus Carassius; species Carassius carassius. The sequence continues at coordinate 26,717,397 of NC_081773.1, forward strand.
GTTTTTTTAAACTGCTGTTTCTTTGTATATGATGATAGTTTTCTCAAAATAAGTAAAATGCACATGAAGTGACACAGGGCAGTTCTAGAAATTATGTTTATGTGCTCGTGTACTCCTATATTGAGGCAGCAGAGGTTTTAAACACTGCGAGCTTCAGTAGGCCTATGTGTAGTAAATGAAACCATGTCTTTGCCATTAATTTACAGGAGGGGCGGACTGGGAAAAAAATTCAGACAGGAAAATTCTAACTCATACAGACAAATTCATGGACAAAACTATTTTTTATCTATTTTAAATCTTTAATTTGGGGACATGCAAAATAATTAAAAGTTCTCTCCTGAACTGCACCTTCACTTCCATTTTTCTCTTCAGTCTCTTTATTTTGCCCTGTTATGCATCTCTCTCATGACTTTAATACTCAAGATTGAACAAAACTATACTTTACAATACAATACTCTACAATACTACAATATCTTTATAGAAAAATCCTAATACTGTACACGAGTCATGTTTTTCCCTTATAAAAAATTACCATGTTTTTATTAGCCTATATAAAAGTAAAATAACCTTGTTTAATTTTTTTTTTTTTTGCAAATGGATTTGTATTTATTTTTAAATAAATACATTTGTAAAATAATTTTACATTTTTGGTTATCACAGTTAAACAATAGTAACCATTTTCTCTGGATTTATAGTTTAATATTAATATGTTAATTTTCGTAAGGGTTGTGTTGTTGTCTGTCGTAGCTCCCCCTAAACCTATAAAATAAATCTGAATTTTTTTTCAGCTAAATTACTACTGTAACATTACAACAGATAATAATGATGTCCTTTATGTAGTATTTTGAGTGATGACTGATGAGCAACGTGCTGCTGCTGCTTGATTAAAAAAACAAAGACAAAAAAGCATCTTTACAGATGAAACTGACCTGAAACCCTGAACAGGAGTTCTGCTTCTCTCTCTCTCTCTCTCTCTCTCTCTCTCTCTCTCTCTCTCTCTCTCTCTCTCTCTCTCTCTCTCTCTCTCTCTCTCTCTCTCTCTCGCATTGATTACTCTGAGTCTGATCCAAACCGTTTGGCGGAGGCGCGGAGAGCGCGCGAGTCATGACTACAATTCATGATTTATTAGAGATTTAATTATCAAATGGCGGATTCGCAAATGATTACATAGTACATTCATAGTACATTACATTTAGTACATTCGGCAGGCAATTATACAATAATGATATTAAATAGTGGGGCAAAATCGGCTGCCACGCCACCGGGAATTGTCCCGGTGATTTCCACATAGGCATAGGCATTAGGCATTCCGTTTTTATGACTGGATTCTACGAACCAGACTGTATTTCCGCAACCTGGAAATTATTAGGGCGGTATGTCTCAGAATAGTCAGTGAAATTTGGTAAAGAAATCAGTTAAATCGGTATGTGGATGTGTGTAAATATTCAAATGTAATCCCCTTTGTAATCGTTAAAAATGTAATAAGTAACTGTAATTTAATTACTCATTTTTTCGTAGTAACTGTAACTAATTACAGTTACAATAATTTTGTAATTAAATTACGTAACGCCGTTACATGTAACTAGTTACTCCCCAACACTGCTGCCATAGACTGTCAAATGGCCTATATGCTTGACATTTATTGGTTTATCATGGTCTTACCACATTGTCCTGTGAAAAAGGGGGTAGTTTCTCACATAGAGAGCTATATTTACATTGTCAGCCCTACACTGAAAAAAGTTTTTCAAGCAGTATACTTCATCCAATTAATAATTTGTCTTTCAGTTAAACTTACAATTATTTGTTTTATTTTTCAAGTAATATTTTTTAGTTCAAAACATTGATAAACATACATATTTGTGATTAAGAGATCAACTAAGACATATTTGTTTTGATGAATGTAAAATATCAGATTAGATTAACTCATATTATTTAGTTTATATCATGACCACGTCTCCTCACACTGGTGCTGCGAGTCAGTTAACAACACCATTTTGTCATCGTGTTTATCACAAGTTTAAGCACTCTCAAAAAACCACTGAAGCTGTATACGCTGTGAAATGAATCTCATGTACTCGCATCTGCCCTTTGTTGCTTATGGTGGGAGAATTCACGGAATTCAGTCAGAGAAAGCACTCAAAACTGATGAGGTTCAGCGATGACTCATCTGAAATGCGGTGCAACATGAGCAGATCTTAAAATAGCTCTCTGCCCACATACACTGGAGTAAAATGATTAAAAAATGGTTTCAATTTACAGAAAACCCTCTGAATTTGGACACAGTGGTGGCATATTGCATATATTATATTGTATATATTCACAATTTTATGATAAACACATATAATCCAAACTAAGAGTAATAAAAGTTTTTGGCTGCATTGCATGTTTTGATCTGCACATCTGAGACATATTACAGTGTCGTTTAGTTATGCATGCTCACGGACACGAGAAAATAGTCTCATTTTGAAGAAAACAACCGAAAGAATTAGCTGATATACCGTTTGGGTCTAGTAGCTACACATGGAAGTAGTGATCGGAGCAGGAATATGACTCATGTACTGGGTTGTTCACAGGAGTCATTTCCATCTTTATGATTCTCTTGATAATTATGTTAATGTAAAGTGTATAATCAGTAAAATAAACAACATATTTATATTCTTGAGAGTGAGAGCTATTTTTGGCGAGTTTGTGGTGTCAACTACTCCAAGAGGTAGTTGACACCATCACTTCAGCAAGAGCACCGTCTACAAGACATGCTTAAATTTTGAAGTGGAACCTGTTCAACCCTGAGGCCTCGGCCCGGCTATGTGCCCAAGTTTCCCACTACTCTCTTCAGGGATCAGGTAGTGAGCTTGCAAGCGCTGCCCCCGGAGGAGGCAGAAGCCCTAGCTTTGCTTTGTCCCGTCCGAGCATTAAGATGTTATGTAGACTGGACACAAAGCTTCAGGACCTCAGACCAGCTCTTTGTCTGAATGGATGCAATAATCACATGCCAATGTGCATTGGGTCGTTTAGTTTACACTCAAAGTAGATTGGTCTATCTAAGCAATATCCCAATTCGTCGGTCATCCGATGTGACGTCTCCGCTCCCTCCTTCAGGCAACGAGGGTTACCATGCATCGCCAAGACGTTCTCTTTTGCGCCTGCAGCAGACAAAACCGTGGTTGAACCCTGGACCAGTGAGTTTGACTTAGATTATTTTCGTCTTTTCCTTTTTCACTCAATGTTGTTTATGAGGAGTGTAAGTTAATTTGACTTATACAGCAGACGCGATTGCAGCAGAGGAGAGATGATGGTGGTGCTAATATGGTGAGTGCAATAATTTAACGATCAGTTTTAATAGACATGGCTGTTGTTTTAAAGAGTATGTTTAAATTAACTAATGGTATAAATACAAAAAACGGATGAATATATTCTGTTTTATCTACAGTATGTTCAGAGCCCTTTTAATGACTTTAATGAATGATCTTATTTTGGAAGGAAGAAGAAATGAAAGAGATGCTTTGGAAGTGTAAGTATGGCTCTCATGACTGTGAAAAGAGAGCACATCTAACATTAAATAAACATTATCCCCCGGATTCACAAGCCAGTTTTAGACTAAAATGCAGGTTCTATGGAATTACATTTAGTTCAATAATAATGAACGTAACTTTATAAAACTGAACGTAACTTTTTCAGAAACTATCAAACATATGCCATTACAAAAGCAGAAAAACACAATGAAAATGAAAAAATTAACACAGTTGCACAAATGTAACAGGCTCTTCAAATATGCTTCATTTTTGTTAATGTTTTTCAAAGATTTGTTTTTGCTGATCGTGGATTCTGAATGCATTGCCACAGATTTTGCTCTTGCTTTGCAGTTTTTCGTTTGGAGTTTTGACACAAACGGGGGCGATCCAAGATGGCAGCCGGTGCGGTCGCAGATTCATGCAGCTGATTCAATTTTACTTTCCATCCCCTGTATTTTAACTCTATTTAAACCCGGACGGATCAAATCTTTTGTTTATGCATTAGGCTATTTTCTGTTTCGTTTAGGCGGAGTAAATTATTATTTAAGTTACTTAATTTCCTCCTTAAGTTGACGGTCGTTAACTGAACTCTTGAACGCACATGGAAACCAAGGATAGCACGATGAAACGCAAAGGAAAAAATAAGAATTCTATTTCCAAGTCGTTTATGGAAGAGATGGATTTAGAAGTTCCTGTCGCTGCTGCACACATCGAGGTAGACCATCCATATGACCAAAAAAATCCAGTTGTCACCCGGTCTGAAAGCCCAAGTCTCGAGTTCGTACGTGACTCCGACTTAGATACGCCTGTGAAACCTCAGCAAAAGAAAGCTCGAGGCGAAATTTCCCTGACGGAATTGCAAGATAATGTCATCGAAGCATTGACATCCCGGATTAAAGAAAGTGCAAACGACCTCGGCAAAATGATTACCAGCAACACGGTGAGCATTGAGGGACTTAAGAAATCAATTGACTTTGTGTTTGAAGAAGTAAACGCTCTAAAAACAGACTTGAAGAGCTGCAAAACTACCACCAACTTAAACAGCACTAAACTCCACGAACTTGAGCAAAGTCTGAACGATGCCGAGCGTTATCAGCGGAGATGGAACCTCCGTCTGTACGGTATTCCTGAACATTCGGAAGAGAACATAAAGCAAAAAGTAATCGGAGTCTGTGGTTCAGTTGTTCCCGACTCAAACTTTTCTTTCAAAGAGGACATAGATGTTGTGCATCGACTGGGAAAGCGGAATGAGCTGGCCAATAGACCCAGACCAGTGATCATTCGCTTCGTAAGAAGATCTATGCGGGACCTGATCTGGCGGCAGGCCAAGCAGTCTGAATATCTGAGGAGTCACAAGCTGAGATTCACAGAAGATTTGTCTCAAGCAGATAAGTTGCTGAGGATGAAGGGGTGGCCGTTGATTGAAGCTGCTAGGAAGGAAGGAAAGCGAGCGTTCTTTGTCGGTGTGCGCGTATTCATCGATGGGAAAGAGGTGCAATCACCCACGTAAAATCAAGTGGTTTTCATCTTGCGTCATAAGTACACTTCTCCCTTTGACCTATTCTAAGCCAACTTGTAAGTTTGTGCTAAGGTTTATTACTTGCCTAATGCAAGTTAATTGTGGATGAATGTTTTCTAAAATTTCACAACCGGGTTAATTCTTTCTTTTATTTCAAAGGGGATGGAAGTTACTCTAAAACTGTTCCTGTTTCTTCTGTTCATATATTCATGTCGTTTTCGTTAGTTACTCTTAATGTCAGGGGTTTAAGGTTTAATGTTAAACGTAAAGCTTTGTTTTTATTTGCTAAACAGCAGAAAAGTGATTTTTGTTTTTTTTAAGAAGTTCATTCAACGCCTAAAGATGTAAATTTCTGGAAAGCTCAATGGGGTAATGATGTTTGGTTTGCTCATGGGTCTGAGCGTAAAGCTGGTGTTGCAATTCTAAAAAACAAATTTTCTGGGGACATTTTATTTTCTGAGGGGGATTCCCTTGGCCGTTTCATTATTTTAGTTATTAAACTAGATCTGGTGTCTATAATTATTATAAATTTTTATGGGTACAATTCTAAAATTGAAAATGATGCTCTACTTAAAAAGTTAGAGAGTCGTATTACACACTGTTTATCTAAATTAGAGAGAAATTTCCTGGTATTAATTCTTTCACGTGGAATAATAAGGCATGTACCGTTATGTCTCGTATTGACTACTGGATAACTCCGTGCAATTTACATAAAGAAGATATTTCTGTTAATATTCTTCCCACGCCATTAACCGATCATAAGGCAGTGTCTATCAACATTTCTTTACATTCCTCTCCTTCCTCCAGCTATAATAATTCTTATTGGAAGCTCAATAAGTCATTATTGGAGCATGAATTTGTTAAGGGGACCATTCGCAGTTTGATTGCACAATATTGGAATATAGCTCAAATTAGTAATAATTATTGCACCAATTGGGAGTTATTTAAATTTGAAGCTTGTAAATTTCTTAGACAATTTGGCAGTTTTTTGTCTAAAGCTAAAAAACTTGAAGAGGAGATGATCATTTCTAAAATTACATCTTTTACTCATAAATCTCCTCCAAATTTATCGGACAGTGAATATCTTGAGTTATACACGCTTCAAAGCCAATTAGATGATATTTATAAAAGGAAGGCAGAGGGGGCTTTCATTAGATCTAGACAGAGATGGTTAGAAAAAGGTGAGCAGAATTCAGCATATTTCTTTCAATTAGAAAAATTCCATGCAAAAACAAATACAATTTTGCATTTGAATATTAATGGTACGGTAACACATGATTCAAAGGTGATTGCAGATTACTGTTCAACCTTTTATAGCACTCTTTATAAATCAGGATTTAATGAAAATTAATCCTCTGTTTTTATAGATAGTCTTACTAATTTGAAAACTATAAATGAAGTTCATAAAGAACACTGATAGTTCTATATGTATAAATGAAGTCCTTCAAGCTATTGCAGAGCTTAAATTAAATAAATCCCCTGGTGTAGATGGGTTAAACTCTGAATTCTATAAAACCTTTTCAGAAGAACTTGCTCCTTTTCTTTTAAATCTTTTCTTACAGTCTATTGAATATGGTAAACTCCCGCCTACTCTGACTCAAGGCCTAATTATCTTAATTCCCAAACCAAAAAAAGACACTTTAATTCTAGACAATTGGAGACCAATTTCCCTACTTAATAATGATTATAAAATTTTAGCCTCTATATTAGCTTATAGAATTAAGACAACTTTGGATTTCATTATCGATGACACACAGTCAGGGTTTATGAGCAATAGGCACATCTCGAATAATATTCGCTTGGTATTAGACCTTGTTGATTACCCACATCTATACCCAGACGAAAGTTTCATTTTCTTTTTAGACTTTCATAAGGCCTTCGACACTGTTGAACATCATTTCATATATTCAGCCCTAAACAAATTTGGTTTTGGTGATTTCTTTATTAATTCCGTTAAAACTTTATACTCTAATGCAAATTGTTAAATCAAACTGCGTAATGGCACCTCACCCAGATTTAATCTCAGTCGTGGTATCAGACAGGGATGCCCTATTTCCCCATATTTATTTTTACTTTGTTCACAACTTCTTGCCGACCATATTAAACAGAGCCCTTTAAGAGGTATCACTGCTGCTGGCAGTGAAATAATTATTAGTCAATTAGCTGACGATACCACACTTTTTTTAAAAGATGGAGGAGAAATACCTTTAGCCCTCAAGATTATTCATACATTTTCAAAAGCTTCAGGGCTTTACCTGAATTTAAATAAGTGTGAATTAATGTCTCTTAAAACCAGTAATCTTCTCTCAATTTGTAATATCGCCATTAAAGATGAAATTACATATTTAGGTATTAAGATTATAAAGAATGAAGAGGAACGATGTAAACTTAATTTTTCACCAGTCATTGACAAAACAAAAAAAAAATTAAATCAGTGGTTAATGAGAGACCTATCCTTGAGGGGGAGAGTGCTGATCACAAAGGCAGAGGGCATCTCGAGACTTACATATGCAGCGCTCTCCTTAGCAGTTAATGATAACACTTGTAAAACTATTGATAAAATGCTGTTTAACTTCTTATGGAAAAATAAAACCCGTTATATAAAAAAATCTGTGGTTATGAACTCAACTGAAAATGGAGGCCTGAACTTTTTAGATTTTACCACCCTTAATCATACCTTCAAATTTAACTGGATTAAGCAATTTCTTAAAAAACCAACTTCTATCTGGAATATTATACCACACTTTATCTTTTCACAAGTTGGTGGTCTCCAATTTCTTTTGCTTTGTGACTACAGTATTACAAAGTTTCCTTTAAAACTTTCTAACTTTCATAAACAAATGCTTCTTTCCTGGAATTTAATCTATAAACACAATTTCTCTCCAAACAGATGTTTTATCTGGAACAATAAGCATATTCTGTATAAATCTAAATCTTTATTCCTTATGAATTGGTTTTATAATGATATTGTTTTTGTTAGACAACTGTATAACAATGAAGGTCTTATGTTGACCTACTCTGAATTCCTTTCTAAATATAATATTCCAGTTACTCCTAAGGACTTTGCTGTGGTTATGGATGCTGTTCCTTCTGGTTTAAACATGCTTCTTAAAAACACCTGTCCTCTGCTCCCTCCATACTCGTTTGATCCTGCTGATACTGAAGTAGGCCGTATCTGTTTCTCTCTTTCCTGTATGAAAAATAATAATCGTTGTGTACGGGCTTTGCTCCAAAGGGATATTGTCTCCAGACCTGCTATTATATCATTTTGGAATGGTTATGCTGATAATCTGTTATGGAATAATATCTGGAAACTTCTTCACAAATATTTAATCACAAACAAAATCAAAGAAATTTCCCTTAAACTCATTTATAAATATTACACATGTAATTATTATCTTGTGAACAGATTTAATTGTGATATTGATACAGTGTGTACATTTTGTCATCTACACGATGAAACATTTTATCATTTATTTTGGAGTTGTCCTCATACAATGTGTTTTTGGTCAGATTTCTGTTCTTTTATTAAGGCTCATGTCATGCCCAGCTTTCAACTGTGTTTTAAAAATGTTTTATTTGGTTTTTTCGCTTATGACAAATCCTTTCATAAGGAATATTACTTAATTAATCTGCTGCTTCTGTTAGCGAAATTTAGTATTCATAAAAGTAAATTTGGAGGAAACAAGCCTTTATTTTTCATTTTAAGAGCAGAAATTTTACAATACCTAAACACAATATTGGGTTTGAAAAATAAGAAAGCTACAAAGTGTGTCTCAATCTGTAAACACTTTAAAATTTTTAGTTAACTTGTAAATTTGTCGCTGTTTATGTATGTTTTTTATGTTTGTTTATCTGCTTTACTCGTTGTACCCCCCTGACTGTAACTGTAATTCTTAAAACAATAAAAAAAAAAAAAAAAAAGTTTTGACACAAACCTCTCGTGGGGGCGGGGTTAACGGTGATCTACTCTGATTGGATAGTGAGCTTTTGATGGACAGGTGCTCTCTGACCGGGAAGTACAGACATCACTCAGTGGCGCACGCCGCGCATACTGAAAGCTCTCGCGGTGATTAAAACTGGTCTCTACCCCAAAAATTATTTTTCACAGACAAAGTGAAAGACATTTATTTTAAACTGTACACTTATTTTGGTCATGTCACTGCACTCAGAAACTTTGGGATTACATTGGTGTGTTTGTCAAGTGTAAGAGTTTGCCAGGCATCTCAGTCTGTAAAGATGAGCTCTCAGGAGGAGATACGGAGCGGCATCGTCTTCTTCCTCCGCTTGTTCTTCAAGGCAGCTTGAAGTAAGCTTGTGTTATTTAAGTAACCAATAACATCAATACAAGTTTTTAATGTTACAGTGTGCAACAGTTGTTGTCGGTAATTATTGTCATTCAGTAACACAGGCTTACTTCAAGCTGCCTTGAAGGACAAGAGCTCATCTTTACAGACTGAGACGATCGGAGGTCAAATATTATTTACATATTTAGTAATACAAATCACCGCGAGAGCTTTCCAATATGCACGCCACTCTCTGTACGTCTGTACTTCCCGGTCAGAGAGCACCTGTCCATCAAAAGCTCACTATCCAATCAGAGTAGATCACCGTTAACCCCGCCCCCACGAGAGGTTTGTGTCAAAACTCCAAACAAAAACTGCGAAGCAAAAGCGAAATCTGTGGCAATGCATTCAGAAAATCTCGATCAGCGAAAACGAATCTTTGAAAAACATTAACAAAAATGAAGCATATTTGAAGAGCCTGTTACATTTGTGCAACTTTGTTAATTTTTTTCATTTTCATTGTGTTTTTCTGCTTTTGTAATGGCATATGTTTGATAGTTTCTGAAAAAGTTACGTTCAGTTTTATAAAGTTTCGTTCATTTTTATTGAAGCAAATGTAATTCCATAATGTTCAAGCTATCTTAACTGAAATGATCTTGTACTGACACGTCTTAAAGTATGTCAGTGCCATTGTCCTCTCAAGATGCACAACAGAAAAAATCTTGAGGCATTTTTTATAGAAGTTATTTAAATATCCTAATTTAACCAAGGCCTAGTACTGGCTTAAGATAAGCCCTGTCTGTGAAACAGTCTCTATGTTCAAACATGGAAGTTATACAAGAATGAAACAATGTTGTTGTTCACATCAGGCATGTACATAATTACTTTATGCTCTTGAATGTTCACTTATGCCACCTCACAGCAAAACTCCAGATCAACTGTATGTCATTTGGGTTAAATGAGACCTGCTATGAGGAGGATCACTATACTGACAGGCACACTGCACAAGTCAAATGCCCTTATATAGACTGTAACTTTAATGTTTGCTCTTCACAGAAAAGTTTCAGTGACAAGCTTGACATCACCCACATCACCAGTCACTTTATGTATAAGTGCATTCATCCCATGTTGTATTTACAATAATTACAATATTCCAACTTGGAAAAAGAATTAATGTCCTCGTAGAACTCACAGTTACCATCTGTAATCTGGGAATTTTCTGATTGCTTCTACTTGTACCATGTGACCACTGTACCTAACTGCTGCAGATTCATTTAGGCATGGATCGTGTTGCCATAGAAACGTTCAGTTCTTAGTCCAAGGACATGAACAGCTCTAAGTAGAATATGGTGTGAACGCAGCATATGATCTTGATTATTTGGCAACAATTATCTAACTATTATCTAACTGACTTGATAATGTCTTTATCAATCTGTTTTCCCTCTGTTAGGATGCAGCTGACAAGACAGACTCCAGTAAGAATCCTCAGCGTTGATCAAGCAAGTCCACATCTAACCCATCAAGAGTGGGAATCATCTTGGAAGAAACTTTTGTAATGGATGAACCGACTGATCTCAGGCCTTCTATGTCCATTTTTTCAGACTGATTTATGCCCTGCACTTGGACTAAGTGTATGAAAAGCACTATATTTTATTCAGCAGGTAATGCTCAACTTCAGAAAAGGTGAATTGGCACCTAAAATTCAGTACTGCCAATATTGTGAACTCGGAGAGGAATAAAACCATATAGTTTAGATGCCGTTTGTTGTGATTCTGAGATAAACTGTTTTATGTTAGTTTAACATTTAAAAAAAAAAAGTTTTATGGGGAAATGTTTTCATATAAAAAAAAATCATGTTTTTTTGTGTTTTTAAATTAACATTTGGAATTTAATTAAAATAAAACAAATAATTTCATGAATGTTCCTTCATTTGTTTGCTTTTCTTAATTTTCTAGTTTTCTAGTGAATCATTACACTAAATTTTTTTAATGGATGAATAAAAAAAACAATTTCAGTGTACCGCAAGATGTAGTCTAGGTGCTGTACGCAACTTTTCACAATGTCAAATACATAACATAAATGCTGGTTTTTATGACTTTGTTTGGATGTTTATTTACACAGTCAAGCTCAAATCACACAAATGTAGACTACTTTTATGATACTTTTTTAACTGTATAAATCACCTGTTTAGTTGTGTGTATATATGATAAAAAGTAGCCCAGACATTTTTTTCCAAAAAAAAAAAAACATCTACCAGAGTCCTCCATGTATTTAATAAATGCAGTTGATATTGCCATTTGAGTGGATTAGGGAACTAACGGTTAAGCAGACAGAAACTATGAAACTGTTCCCAAAGCTACAGTTACTTTAATCAAAACTACAACAGACATGAAAGAATTAGTAATTCACGAAATCGCAAAATGCACAAAATCAAGTATTAAACTTACTTAATGTTGTCGAAATGCAATGCCCTAGAGAGATACGGTCGTCATAAATGGCAATGAGATGATTTTTGGTTTCCTCAAGCAGAACACGGTTGCTTCAGAACTGAAAGAAAGTTAGCTAACTGCTGCATACATGACAGGAAAGCAGAGAGGAAGTAAAATGAAGTCCTTAGAAAATATGGGTGTTGGGGTAAATGAGATGAGACGATGCAAATCTAAACCACATATTCAACTAGAGTTGGAACTAAAATAAAGTTTAGGATTAAGGTTCCTACAATAGGAAATGTTACTGAGCTCCTTAGTAAGATGTTAGGCATGTTTTTATGCTAGAAACATTTACTTCGATGACTTTTTCTTTCAACATTTACAGTTAAACTGCTGTTGTGCCTTTTAGACCTTCTTTAAAAAAATCTTCTACTCTTCACTCTTACTTTACTGGCATAAGCCGATATGGGATCCATTAATAAATGGAGTTTACCCTGAAATGAAAATTAAATCTTCATACTCACCCTTGTGTGCAGTATTACTTTTTCTTTTTCAGACCACAAAACAAAACAAATGCAATTCCATCTGATGGCAGTGAATTGCGACCAGCATCAAGCTTTTAAAAAAAGACGCAAAAGTAGGCTATCACAGAATGGTCCCGTGTGGTATGTGCCGTATATTCCAAGTGTTTGGGAGCTACAGGATTTAGTGAGAAACAAACCAAAATATAAGGTATTATTTAACGTATTATATCCTGACCTTGGTGACTATGCGATCATGGGACTGTATAGGTGCATCTCAAAAATTAGAACATTGTGAAAAAGTCCATTATTTTTGTAACTTATTTCAAAAAGTCAAACTTTCATATGTTCTAGATATGTTACATATAAAGTAAAACATTTTAAAATTTTTACTTGAAAATATCCCATAGATTTCATATGGTGTTCAGGTCAGGCATGTTGGCTGGCCAATCAAGCACAGTAATCTTATGCTCAGCAAACCACTTGGAAGTGGTTTTGGCACTGTGGGCAGGTGCTTAGCCCTGCTGGAAAAGAAAATCAGCATCTCCATAAAGCTTGTCAGCAGATGGAAGCATAAAGTGCTCCAAAATCTCCTGGTAGATGGCTGCATTGACTTTGATAAAACACAATGGACCAACACCAGCAGACATCACGGCACCCCAAATCATCACTGACTTCAGAAACTTTACACTGCACTTCAAGCAGCTTGGATTCTGTGCCTCTCCAGTCTTCCTCTAGACTCCAGACCTTGATTTCCAAATGAAATGCTAAATTTACTTTTATCTGAAAAGAGGACTGGACCATTGAGCAAGAGTCAATTTTTTTTCTCCTTTGCCCAGGTCAGATTCTTCTGACATTGTTTCTGCTTCAGAAGTGGCTTGATGACTGACTTCACCTTCAGTCCACTCATGTGAAGTCAAGTCAAGTCAAGTCTGCTTTATTGTCAATTCTTCCACATGTACAGTACATACATACACAGAATCGAAATTGCGTTACTCTCAGACCCCCAGTGCATACAGATAACATTAACAGTAGAGCCTAAAAATCTAGATCAAATATAAAATGTAGATACAACTATACAATAAGGGAATGTAAAAAAGACATTACAAGATTCTACACAAGCTGTGAAGAATCAAGATTAATGAAAATGCTACACAAAACAATGCCTAGAAATCCCCACCAAAACTTTCTGTACTTTCTGAAGTAAATATATCTAGACGGGAACTGACAGATGCCATGATAGATAGCCTATATTTCCCTCAGAATAACGTACATGGATTGCATTTTATTTTTTATTAATCTTGGTTTTGCACTACTTATGTGCTTTTGTAGGGGTGAGTCAGAGTGAACAGCGCTAAAAGATTCTCATGAATTCGCACAGATAGGCCTATTCCTTAAATAATATTTTAAAATAAGGCTTGTTTTTCACCAATCCAGTACTATTGCATACCCCCCAATCACATGGAATATGACACTTATCCCATGGGACCACTCTGTGATATTTTTGCATCTTTTTCAAAAGCATGATGCTGATCACCATACACTGTCATTATATGGACAAGAATGGGCGAGGCATTTATTTATTTATTTTTTAAATCTCCTTTTGTGGTCAAAATAAGAAAGGAAGGCATATGGCATTAGAACAATACAAGGGTGGATAAACTGGGATTTAATTTTTATTTTATGGGTGAACTATCCCTTAACATCCATGGAACCTTTCTGTTACACAAGAGCAGTTGACTAAAAGGTTCTTTGTGGAACCTACATAGGTTCTTTTGTGGTAACTAAAAAACATTTAAGAACTCAAGTGTACTTCTGCTTTAGCTTAGCCATACTAGGAAACTTAGCATTGTGATACTGCAAGTATTATCGGCTTTTGTATGATAAACTTCTAGTGATGTTCCTCATTTCTAAGAAGCTTTGAATAAAGCATCTGCTAAGTCATTAGACTAAACATATATTGTACAGTAACATGTGTTCTTAACATGTAGTCTGTGTCAGTCTGTGGTACTTGCAGTGCCCCAGTTGGTATGCAGCATGACTGTGGAAATTCATAAAAAGAAATATGCATTTGATTTGTCATATTATTTTTTTACTATAAATTAATGACATTTCATTTTAATATAATTCAATAAAAGCCACTTTTTAATATTGTGATTGATGTGAAAAGGCATATTCTCTTTAAGTTGCAACCACAAGACTAATTTTTTAAATTAGATATTATTACTGTTTTTTCTGCCCTTAAGGTCTGTGAGCTTTATTTCCTGAAATTCCGGGAATTCAGTTGTTTTGAGCATGATATAAACATGAAACCAGAAAAATCTGTTTTATTAGTGTTTTTAAGTGGATTGCAATATTTGAAATGGTATTTAAAATAATGTTTTGTAATGCATAAGTTGAAGTGCTATTCTGTTTATTTTAGATAAATAAGCTGCTCTGGTAGGATTCTTCCACAGATCTTTTAGCTATCAAATACAAGATGAACATTATTAAATGCTGATTTACTAAGGGTCACACCCAGAGCACGACTCTAGATGACTTTGTCTGCTTGTCTGGTGGTCAGAAAATGATTATCAGTTTCTGAAAAAGGAAGTTAATCCACAAAGAGGGAAGTAGCTTGTGTCGTTTTTTTTTTCCGAAATATATTTAAAAAAGTGGGTAGAGGGTGGTTGACACATTGACATCATATCTGTTACAACATTTTCCGTGAAATGTACTTTTATACATTTATTTGTTTAATTAATTCATTGTATTTATTTATATATTTTGACTAAACCATACAAGTGTGATTCGATTTGTTATATATTTGCATGCACATACAAAAAGAATCCTGCTTTGACTTTGTGTTAAAGGGAAGTGTATCATTTCTGGGCTTCTTGAGGCACCAGTTATAACTGCAGTCTGTCTGTGAGCAGTCAGGATGGGCTCAACCAATGGTGTCAACCCAAAAAGGGCAATCTTGTCTCACTTTGCAACACTACCCTAGTTAGCAAGCGTCAGACATCAATTTGTCATAAATTAATTTTGCACTATCGATGATCTGAAGGCCCATTATCTGAAGAGCTATTCCAGTGTTCTAGGACATACATACATTGGTCTCATGGTCTGGCATTTCACCAGTGTCAAGAATAATGGCTGTATACTTTAACAAATAAAAGTATTTTACAAAAAAAAAATGAAAAAGTATTGAAACAGCCGCATACTGTATGTTGTGAAAACCACCAATTTTTGATGACACATGCACACTATTCACAGCACATTATGTTTAGGGAGATGGAACTTTTGAACTGCATCTAACCAAGAGGATATTTCTAAACTTTTCTGATTTTTTGGTGAAATTAGCACCATCTACTGAGAAGTGTGGGCATGGTGGAGAAAGAAAAATTGAAATTACTTCTGAAAAGATAAAGCCACTCAGTCATAATGTTTAAGGAACTAAAACTCTTTAGAAATTTCAAGATCACTCCAGTCATACGTGTGTTAGAGTCTAAGTTCAAGTACTTGGAAAAATACAGTAGTTTGGCCAATGTCCTCCACCAACATTGAGACTGTATTCATGATGTGTGACTTTCATGCTCAGCTATAGGCCTATCCTCTTTCACAACAATGCAGTGGTGCCAGTTTATCTCTATGCAAACAATCAAACTTTAAGTGTATTTAAGCAAGATAAATGAATGAACTCATCATCTAAGTAAAGAGTAAGTGATATTAAACTGCTTGACGTTTGTTGTTAACTAGTTTTAAGGTGCAATGCTTGTCTTAAACAGTCTCTTTTACAGGTTTCCATATACACAATAGTGTCTTCTTTATATGACCATTTCTTTTAAATTATTTACAATCACTGTAATCTTTTTCAGAAGACCTGCAAATGCAAATTGCAACATGTACACATTTTAGACAGAATGACATTTTTTAGACAGGTGGGTTTGGCTTAGTTTTAGGGAAAATAATCATATCAGTCAAAATTCTATTTAAAAACAATGTTTTGCCTTTGTAGGGGAGTATGCTCACATGAATGAACTGAGACTGCAACACTCAAAAGTCCCAGTGAGTCACCCCGACTTAAACTTATATTAACCAGTGCTACTCCTGAAGAACTGCTCTTAGTATCTTATATATATCTTGTGTGTGTGTGAGTGTGTGTGTGTGTGTGTGTGTGTGTGTGTGTGTGTGTGTGTGTGTGTGTGTGTGTATATATATATTTTCTTGCAATAATTTGAAGTTGACACAAGTGGCCAAAAGTAAGAGCCAGTCTGCAGTTTTTAAAGATAATATCGTAGTGAATGATAAACACCCCACCCCCACCCCGCTCAGTGAGTATCAATTGTTTTATACCTTTGGGCCAATATTAGAATGCACATTTTTGTCATGCATCTCTTTTGCACAGCACAGCAAATTTCTGTGTTGTTTCTTAGTTATTTATTGCATGAAGCCCACTTTTCCTCTGTAAACAATTAACAAAGTCAACAAATGTATGATGCCTTGTGTTTTAAAATCTGTTCAGAGTTCTGTAGTGTATTCCAGTTCCAGTGTATTCCAAAGCAGGAGAATCATTAGAACATTTTAATTTCTGGTTTACATGCATTGCATTAAGAAAAAATAATGCTATTTTGTGAAGTTGTTCACCACTTAAATTACAAAGATTGCTTGGTCATAAAGCTCCTGATACTAAAACTGAATAGATATCTTTAATACTTCTGTTCTCATAGACCTCAGTGCTGATTATTGAGTGACAGTATGGAATAGCAGTTTGGTCATTGTCCTAAAAATCACTGATTTGATTTCCCAGTATTTTTTGGTACTGTGGTGTCTTTCAGTCGTTCAGCCTTTGCAAAATGATTTGTCACCTACAACATAAAATATATGAACAAAGTACAAATTAAGTGATATTGAAGAAAAAGTGCATGGGTTGGTTGTTTTGAAATCTGTCTCCAATGGACTTATATGAAGTTAAAACAAAGATCCATGCAAACAATCAAAGTGATATATCTAAAAGATAACAAAAAACTGCATTACCACACTGACCTTCATTTTATGCAAGACTGTTACTTACCGAGACAAGCAACTAAATGCAAAGCAGTAAATCTGTGAGTCTGATTAATTCAAGGTACGTCAATGCACCGATACTGATAAAACATGTTTATTCTCTCCACCCACAATTTAGACCAATAAATAGGGTCTACATTAGACCACCAGCACTAGACTCCTGGCTTTGAAAAGAGCCACTGCTTGAGCTTCCTTCATCTTAAAGAGACCAACTCGTCCAGAAGACACTCCACTGAAAGCATCAGCTGCACTTCTTCTTACAGACAGCAACTAAAAATGAGGTGGTTTCTGCTCTTCTCTGAATGGCTTGTGGACTGGGCTCGTGGCACATACTGGTACCTGTTTGGCAGGAGAAGTGAACTATGCAAGGGGACCATCAGTCCTCCAGGCCCGCTAGTCATAGATGAAAAGAGAAAAAACAGAGTGCTTCGAAATGGTAAGCAAGCTTTATTTCAGAGGGATTGAATTGTAAAAGAACTTGAATGCATACATGTACTAATTTCTAAATTTCTTAACCTACAGAATTTGATGAGTTTGAAGTACCCAGAAACCTAGACATTATTGTGATTGGAAGCGGTATTGGTGGTTTGACCGCAGCAGCAGTTTTAGCCAAACTAGGAAGGAAAGTCCTGGTGTTGGAGGAAGACAAGCAGGCAGGAGGCCTGTGTAAGACCTTCACTGAAAAAGGCTTTGAGTTTGACTGTGGTAAGATGCTTCCAGCAATGTTCATGGTGCTAAATGATTACTTGATGAAATGCTGAATGTATTTTAATAATCGCATGGTGTGCTTTTGTCATAAAGGCTTCCATTATTTGGGGCAACTTCATGAGAATGGCTTCTTGAAAGTTGCATTGGATCTGATCACTGATGGCCAGGTGCATTTTGCTGAGCAGGGTTCCCATGTGGACACGGTGGTTATTGGTAAAGGCAAACAACATAAAGAGTACACTATCTACAGTGGCAAAAAGCATATGGAAAAACATCTTAAAAAGCAGTTTCCCAATGATACGAAGGCGGTAGAGGAGCTTTTCAAAATCATGAAGGTGCTTATTCAGTGATTTGTTGAAGTTTTTGAAAATACCACTGAGTATGGACATTAAAAACCCTATGAATTATATATGAATATCTAAAAAATTTTCCTGATAGATCTGTTCAAAGAAGATCCATCTGCTGTGTATGCTGAAGATGGTCCCTCTCTGGTTTGCTCGCTTCATTCTGCGCAGTGGAATCGCAGACTTGATCTCTCCAATTTTCAGATACTCCCGTACCAGTACAACAGACGTGGTCAAGTCTTTCACCAGCAATCAAGACCTCCTCACTGTGTTCTCTCAAATATTTTATGGTGAGAAAAGAGATGTCTATTGTGTTCCTAACTTATTTTATTGCAGAGTACATTTCTTGAGAAGTTTTAACTGGAATCACTGTTTTCCTCCTGAAGGTGTCCCACCCAAAAACTCCAGTTGCATGATTGATGCCCTCTTCCTGCACCACTCAAAGCGTGGTGTGTACTATCCTAAAGGTGGTGCCAGTGAGATCCCATACCACATCATCCAGGTTTTGGAGAAGCATGGAGGGAAAGTCCTGGTCAATGCTCCTGTGTCCAGCATTCTAGTTGATGGAAAGCAAAATGTGTATGGTGAGTTTGAGATGTGATCCTGAGAAAACAATGGATGTTCAACAGCCCCAGTGGAACCCAAAATGGGTTCTCCATTATGTATTGGCGTTCTTTAAATGCATTTCTTATCTTTTTATCTTTCCAGGAGTGGCTGTCAAGATAGGAGGTGAAGATGTTGAGGTTCGGGCTCCTGTGATCATTTCAAATGTTGGCATCTTCACCACCTTCAAGAAGCTTCTACCTCCAGAGATTCAGGCAAATCCTGGTAAGCAAGTGTACATCTTCGATATATGTGTTACTATGAACCAAGATATGAACTCAAAAGCCCATCAGTGGTCACATGATGGTGTGCATCTCTTGACCTTTACAGACGTCAAGGGCTATCTTCATACTTTGAAACCAGGCAAAGGATTTTTCCAGGTGTTTGCAGGCTTTAATGCCACCAAAGAAGAACTGGGCATATCTTCAGCCAATATGCGACTCTATAAGAGCAACAACATGGATGAAATGTACGTGCACAAATCCATCGTTCACTCTTAAATGCTGTTAAAGTGCTTATGTTAACACTAATGAGAATAAACCATAATAAGTGTATATAATGTTTAGGATGGAAGAATACTTTTCTTCAGACAAGGAGGATGCACCTGATAACATCCCCATGATGTATCTCTCCTTCCCCTCTGCAAAGGATCCCACCTCATGTACCCGCTTCCCAGGTATCTCATTTGTCCTTTTCTCTATTCTTTAAAGTTTTATACAGTCATGACAAGGACTCAAAATCATTTGCCTGAATCTATTTGCATTTTTAGGACAGTCACGTATGGTGATCCACACTATGGTCAATACAAAGTGGTTTGAACAATGGAACAACATCAGTGAGACTGAAAGAGGACAAGAATATGAAAAATACAAGATGAGATTTGCTAATCATCTCTTTGATTGGGCTTGTGTCCACTTCCCCAAACTGAAAGAGAAGGTAAATTAGTCTTGTATCATATTCGAGTGCTGCTTAATAACTGAACAGTAATAAAGTTTAAAAAGCAGAAACTATGTAAAAAAATATTTTTTTGTAGTTGGTGATGTTGCATGCAGTCACTCCCATCAATATGCACGGGCTGGGGGCCACACATGGATCCATGCTGTCTGCAGAACACAGTCTGGAGAGATACCAGCCTCTGAACATTGCCATGACCAGATGCAACACTCCTGTCAAGAACCTCTATCTGTCAGGTAATACTCCATATTTGAGTGATAAGACATTTCATGAGCACAGCAATGTAGGAAGTCGGTTTATTGGATTAGTTGCCATGATTAAGAAATATTTTACTGTTAACGTTGTGATTGTGACAGAAACCTTATAATATTAAACATTTAAGTGGATTATTAAAGATAGTAGCATGTTTTGTCTGGTCTACTTACAAATGTAATTTCTTGTGTTTCATCTCAGGGCAAGATGTTTTCTCTGCTGGTTACTCTGGTGCTTTACATGGTGGACTTCTCTGTGCTTCAAGTGTTGTGGATCACTGTGTTTACCCTGACATTCTCCTTCTCCAAAAGAGGCTGAAGAGGCAGGCAGTTAAGAAACTAGAGTGAAAAAAAAAAACAAACATACAATTTGTGAAAGGTCTACTGAGATGGATATATCAGTCTTTAATATACTGTATTTCACTCCCATTTTAATGTGTTTTTAACAAGTATAAACAGCAACACAAACAGTGAGGGTTTGTCACTATCATTAGTTACAGCATAAACCCTTATATGTTAAGTCAAGTCAACTGCTTGCTTGCTTGTAAATAAGTTGAAGTACAAAGCTTGAACAAAACATTTTTGTTTTGATGTACATTTGTCCAATGTGCTGGTGTTTCCCCTTGCATTAAAAAAATACTAAAGATAAAACAGCCATTTTAGCCATTTTGTGTACATGTGATCAATAAATGGACTTGTTGGCTTGCCGTCATCCATTTGTGGCCAATTGCAAACACATTATTTTTTATTAAATTATATGTATACTCACATATACCAGAGCAACATAAATACTTGCAATGTAATATCCCCAGACCCCAGCACACATAAAGAATAAATCTGCCTACTGCATGTAACATTATATAAAAAAAAAAATTGAATGTGGATGCACCATTTCACATTGAGGGCGATGCAAAAAAGTGAAAAAAATTGAAAATTCATTGACTTGATTGTGTGTGTGTACACTTATTTGGGATTCAGTAGATTAGAATAACATCAACACCTGACAGAAACTGAATGCACATCACACCTTTATTGCATTCTATCATGTTCTACAGCTGGGGTCTCAGAGACCCCAAACAGCTCACCCAAAATATTTGTGCTACTCAACGTCAATTATTAATTATATTCATACATTTGCATATTTTATATTATTGATCAATATGTGAATCTGTTGTCTGGACTACGCATGACACTTGATAACTTTACAAATCTGGTCCTAAAATGCATTTTAAGTAAATCAGTGAACTAACTGATTTTTCATCTAATTGAATTTACTATAATTGATCCAAGTTTTCAGTAGTTTTCTCAAAATTTGAAGTGGATCATAATCTTGCATCAAAGTTGTCCTAAAACCTAAAATCAAAATGCGTTCTTGTCTTAGGACAACTTTGATGAAATTGTTTGTTCCACGGCAAATGTTTACTTAGGGGTGACCCCAAATAGTTGACGATTCGATGCTTCGATTCGAGGAACCTGATTCGACTACCAATCTAACAGTCGAATATTCGCGGGGTGTTATTGATTATGCCATTCTGACTAAATGGGGGAGCTCAAGTGTCTGATTTCACATAGAACTTGCGGTTTTCTCCTAATAAGTTAATATGCAGCCTATTATGATAAAGCCGTGAATAAGAATCTGAAAAGAAAGAAGCTTCAAATTAATATTTTAAAGTGCATGAATAAATCCCACGGAGCCCCGCACATAACATGCAAGAAAAAAAAAATAGTGTGCACGATTTACTAATTCGTTCCCTCAATGTACTAAAACGTGCGCACGTTTACTATTACGTTCCCTCAATTTACTATTGCGTTCTCTCGATTTGCTAAATCGTGTGCACGAATTAGTAAATCGTGAGCACAATTTATAAATCGAGGGAACGCAATAGTAAATCAAGGGAACGCAATAGTAAATAATGTAGATTTCTACACCACTGACCTACAGTCCTATGAAACTGGTTTTTGATGGATTTAAACCCAGGAAAAAATCTTGAAATGAGTATGAGAGCGATGCACACTTTCCTTAAAATCTGCATACAGCGTCCTAATAATGTGCTCTGCATCTCCGATGTTTTAAAGAAAACTACCATTATGACAAATCTCCCATTTCAAAGTGAAAAAACCCCAAGATTTCCCTAATTTCAGGGTTAACATATTACTCAGAGTTTTATGAAATGGCCCCAGGTAAAGCAGATTTGATTAGTATACTTTATCAAAAGCCTGCACTCCCATATTTTATCATTTTATGCGAAACCAAGTAAATCACTACAGGCCACTACTACAAACAATCAGTCTGCTAAACTGATTGAGTCAAGTCACACCAATAGTAGTCAAGTGAGTTAATTAACCCCACCCACAACTTAGACTAATAAATAAGGCCTTAACTCAATCACGAGCATTAAACTCTTGGAGGCAGTCTCTGGATGAGCAGCTCCTTGAGATTTTAGTATCTTGTTGCAGGTGTAGCATTCAACAGCCACTCCTTAAACTGAAAACATCAGCTGATCTTTTTCTAGTAATTGAAGATGTGGTGGATTCTGATTTTCATAGAATGGCTTGTGGATTGGGCACGTGGCACATACTGGTATCTGTTTGGCAGGAGAAGTGGCTTGTGTAATGGGACCATCAGTCCTCCAGGCCCACTAGTTGTAGATCAAAAGAAAAAGGAAAGACTTCTTCGGAAAGGTACAGTACTTAAGATTTAGTTTGCAAGTAGTGGTCAAGTTAGTGCTTCACAAACTTGTGCTGGTCACTCCTCACAACTGCACATTGTGCTTGTCTCCTTCATAGGCTGCACCCAGTTCATGTCTTGCAGTCTCTAAGTTAAGGAGTTTAATCATGTTAAATGAGGGAGACATACAAAATATGCAGTGGTTGGGTGTCCCAGGAATGATTTTAGAAGCACCTGTGCAAGTAACAAATGTCTATTGCTAACAAATGCTACTTTACTTACAGAGTTTGGAGAATTTGAAGTACCTAAGAACTTGGACGTCATTGTGATTGGCAGTGGTATTGGTGGTTTGACTGCAGCTGCGATTTTAGGCAAACTAGGAAAGAAAGTCCTGGTTTTGGAGCAAGAAAAACAGGCTGGAGGCCTGTGTAAGACCTTAACTGAAAAAGGCTTTGAGTTTGACTGTGGTAAGATTTATCTCATTGATATTCCCTGAGCTGGATTAATGATCAACCTAAATATCTTTTGATCACCTACTCGATGAATGTTTGTCAAAGGCTTCCATTATGTTGGACAACTTCATGAGAACGGCTTCCTGAAAGTTGCATTGGATCTGATCACCGATGGCCAGGTGCACTTTGCTGAGCAGGGTTCCCATGTGGACACTGTGATTATTGGTACAGGAACTCAGCGTAAAGAATACACCATCTACAATGGGAAGACTCAGATGGAGGCTCATCTAAAGAAGCAGTTTCCCAATGATACGAAGGCAGTGGAGGAGCTCTTCAAAATCATGAAGGTTTTTACATTCTCAAGCTTGTATTTATTGTACATTAGTGTATGGCCTCTTAATGTCCTTTTTAAACCATCTCTTCCTTAGATCTGTTCCAAGAAGATCCATCTGCTGTGTATGCTGAAGATGGTCCCGCTATGGTTTGCTCGCTTCATATTGTGGAGTGGAATTGCTGATTTAATATCCCCAATTTTTAGATACTCCCGCACCAGTACAACAGATGTAGTCAAGTCTCTTACCAGCAACCTTGACCTCCTCACAGTGTTTTCTCAGATATTTTATGGTAAGTGAACTCCTACTGTTCCCAACAACTTATGCATTTGTGGGCTTCAACTAGTGTTACTCTTTCTTCAAGGTGTCCCACCCAAAAACTCCAGTTGCATGATTGATGCCCTGTTTCTGCACCACTCAAAGCGTGGTGTGTACTATCCTAAGGGTGGTGCCAGTGAGATCCCATACCACATCATCCAGCTTTTGGAAAAGCATGGTGGGAAAGTTCTTGTCAATGCTCCTGTGTCCAGTGTTCTAGTTGATAAAAAACAAAGTGCATATGGTGAGTTCCTGCATGAGTTCGGTCTAAGTTTAACAGATTGCAAATTCCATTGCCTGTTGGGAACCACACTTGCAGATGCATGAAACCATATTCAGTGTTCTCTTTGAATAGGAGTGACCGTGAAGAGTGGAGGTCAAGACTTTGAAGTTAGGGCTCCGGTGATCATTTCTAACGCTGGCATGTTCACTACTTTCAAGAAGCTTCTGCTTCCTGGGGTCCAGGCAAACCCAAGTAAATGACCGTGTTTTCATTGCAAGCAGTACAAGACCTTTTCAATTCTTGATATGAATCCGCACTACTAGCTAGATTTTTCTGGGGTAACCTGTGCATCTGCTTCTTCCAGAGGTCCAGGACTATCTTCATACTCTGAAACCAGGCAAAGGGTTCTTCCAGGTGTTTGCAGGCTTTAATGCAACTACAGAGGACCTGGGCATCTCCTCAACCAACATGCGACTATATAAGAGCAACAACATGGATGAAATGTAGGCGTCCACATCCAATCACTTCTGTTTCTCTAAAGTGCATATCCATAATCATTTTACTTTTTATTGCTTAATTATTTAGGATGGAAGAGTACTTTGCTTCCGATAAGGAAACTGCACCTGACAACATTCCCATGATGTATGTGTCCTTCCCCTCTGCTAAGGATCCCACCTCATGCACCCGTTTCCCAGGTAAAATTTCACACGCTGTTGTACATCAAAAACATTAGCCTAAACAAGCCAACTAAAGTGTCTTTGTGGGTGGTTTGCAACTTAGGGCAGTCCCGTATGGTGATCCATACCATGGTCAATCCAAAATGGTTTGAACAGTGGAACAAGGTCAATGAGACCGAAAGGGATGAAGAATATGGAAGATACAAGACGAGATTTGCTAATCATCTCTTTGAATGGATTTGTGTCCACTTCCCGAAACTGAAAGAGAAGGTGAACTGTCAGTTCTATTTGAGTGCTGCTTGAGGAGCAGGAGCAAAATTTTTTTTACTTTTAGGTAGTGCTGTTGCATGCAGTCACACCCATCAATATGCACGGGCTGGAGGCTGCATATGGATCCATGCTTTCTGCGGAGCACTGTCTGGAGAGATACCAGCCTCTGAACATTGCCATGACCAGATGCAACACTCCTGTCAAGAACCTCTATCTGTCAGGTAATCCTGAGTTTCAGTCAACTTTTTTTTTTTTTTTTTTTTTTTTTTTTTTTTTTTAAATGTATCTCCTATTTTAAGGATTACTATCTAAGATTTTTTTTTTTTCACCTCAGGGCAAGATGTTTTCTCTGGGGGTTACTCTGGTGCTCTACATGGTGGCCTCCTTTGTGCTTCAACTGTTATGGATCAGTGTCTGTATGTCGACCTCCTGCTCCAACAAAAGAAACTGAAGAGAAAGATGGTCAAGAAAATGGAGTGAGAATGAGTGACTATACTTGCGCTCTTGATGCCACTCTCGTTGTATTGTACTGCAAATTTGTTCTCTGCAACTTGGAATAAAAACCCTAACACTCACACCACTAGTGTTACTGGGTAATATTTACAGTGAACTTGTCTTCATACTGCCAGTGCTAGGTCCCTAGACTTGTGTGGTTAGACTTTGTAATGAGAATATCCCAAATGTGACTTAAGGGGTGTCAAGCTCAAGCATATCCAGTGACTCGGCTCTTCATCCACCTGGCATCTTGTTCACTTTAAACTTTGCTCCTTAAATGGCCTGACTCATTTGTTGAATAACTGCCTATCATTTGTCACTAGATGGCAGCATTATAGTACTGCATCTACTTCACTCAAGGGTTTTTTTTTTGTTTTTTTTTCAAACCAGAGGACATGACCAGGGCTTTTAGCTAGAGATGGAATATCCTGAACAATTAAGCTTGACCTTGTCATTTTCTCTTACAACCTAAATGTGTCCTGTTGGTAAGTTTGAATGGAGGCAAAGGTTTCCAAGAATTCTAACCCCCCCCCCCCCTCTTTTTTTTTTTTTTTTTTTTTTTTTTTTTTATAAATGTGCTACCAGTTAAGCTTTTGTTAGAAGCTAAAAGGAATGCATAGAAAACATTTTATATAGGTGAATCTCAAATTTAGAATAATGGAGCAACTTTAAAAGTTTTTTTTTTTTTTTTATACGGTTATGACTTGCAGCTTCAGTCAAATTAAATTCAGTATCTCAATTAGAATTCCACTTTGAGCTTTTTTTTTTTTTTTAGTTTCAATTTAAGTGAATACTGTGTACCTCTTGGGCTACATTTAGAACATGCAACCACAATTATGGGAAAGTCTACGGACTTGGTGACGGTCCAGAAGACAATCATTAACACCCTCCATGAGGAATGTAAGCTGCAGAAAGTCATTGCTGAAAGGGCTGGCTGTTCAGAGTGCTGTATCAAAATATATTCATAGAAAGTTGACTGGAAGTGAAGTTTGTTAGAAGGTGCACAAGCAACAGTGATTACCACTGCCAGGAAAAGCTGATTTCAAGATCTTGGGAGAGCTTCACAGGGAGTGGACTGAAACTGGAGTCAGCACATCGAGTCACCACATTTGGACATCTTAAGGAAAAGGGCTACAGCTGTCACATTCCTAGAACCAAGTCACTCCTGAACCAGAAAAAAAAATCAAAGGATAAGGAGTAAAATAATTGGACCGTTACTCAGTGGTCCAAAAGTCCTCTTTTCAGATGAAAGTAAACTTATTTCATTTGGAAACCAAGGTCTGGAGGATGTGACATCTGCTGGTGTTGGTTCATTGTTTTATCAAGTCCAGAGTCAATTACCTGAAAAACCCTGGCCAGGATTTCTATATTGCCTAAAATATCCAGGTTTTGGCTTTGGTTTCCTGTTTACATATTTAATTACGGTAATGATCATTTGACCAATAACCTGCAGACTTTATACGTAAATCGAGCAATTGTGGTTCGTGAGAAGGTGGGATCTACAGAGAACGGTCAAAGCGATGCAAATACGTGTACATTTTAGTGTCGGACTGGAAAGCAGCATTGAGCTGACTGATCGGTGTATGACATCAAAGTAATGTGAGAGCGATTCAAAAGCACAAGAAGCCATTGGTCTGTGCAGCGCAAACAAAGCCAAAATGTGGATATTTTAGGCAATATAGAAATCCTGGCCAGGACGTGTCCTGCGAGAATGGCACGAATGCAGCCATCTACCAGGAGATTTTGGAGTACTTTATGCTTGTATCTGCTGACAAGCTTTATGGAGATGCTGATTTTATTTTGCAGCAGGACTTTAGCACCTGCCCACAGTGCCAAAACCACTTCCAAATGGTTTGCTGACCATGATATTTTGTTTGATTGGACAGCCAAATTGCCTGACCTGAATCTCACAGAGCATCTATGTGGTATTGTGAAGAGGAACATAAGTAACATCTGAAAATCAATACAGATGAGCTGAAGGCTGCTATAAAAGCAACCTTGGCTTCAACAGTGCCTAAGCAGTGCCACAGACTGATCGCCACCATGCCGCATTGCAGCAGTAATTTGTGCAAATGGAGCCCCAATCAAGTATTGAGTGCATAATTAAACCTGTTTTAGAGATCTTCTTTTTTTTTTGATTGATCTTTGAGAAAATATTCACATTTTCTGAGATACTGAATGTTTAATTTTCTTAAACTGTAAGTCATAACCATCAGAATTAAAAAAGAAAAACTCTTGAAATGTTTCAGCTTTTGTGCAAAGAATAAGAAAAGCTTCTTTTTTTTTTGAAATAACAAAAATAACTTTTGCATGATATTCTAATTTTTTGGAGTTGCACCAATAAGGTTACTAGCTTTTTGAATACTATGCAGTGCACGAATTAGTCAGACATTTTTGCTTCTGGCAATTGTATCCATTCAGAGCTCGTAAAATGTTCAATTGTGAAGATTGTCAAGTTGAACTAAGAATCTAACTTTTGTAGTTCACAGCTTTTTTTCTGCAATCTAAAAGCCAATGGAAAATCCTATTGAGTGACAAGGGAACCAGTCTCATACAAAAGGTTTTCCAGTTATTCTTTGTATGCAGAAATATGCATACAATGCACAGTATACAGTACATTTCTTACCCATGTTGTACTTTGTTCTCCATACTTTTTCACATTGTCATTAGAAAGGTCAAGTGACTGCATTGTGAGTGTTCTGTATTCTATATAAATACTTTATACAGCAGAAATAGTTGAATGCATTTTTGGCCTGTTTCATCTGCATGTATGCATTTTATTTACTTTTTGCCAGGTTTTTCTTTTGTCTTGCCACCTTTTGTTCAGTTTACTGAGAACTGATAACTGCAGTAGTGTGTATAAGTGCAGCAGCAGGATGGTGTGCAGGGGCGAACAGAGCTATTAAAAGCTGCTACTGAGTATAAATAGCCCAAGCATATAAACGGCGACTCCAACAGTATTAGATGCTGTGGTCCCGCAGGAAGCTGTTGATATAAGCAAGCACATAATCCATCTCAACCAGAGGTGAATGGAGCCTTCTGCACAAATCCAATTTTACAATTTAATACAAACACTGCAGTATAATTGAACATTGTTCTTCATGCTCTTAATTACCAGGATCGGCTCCCGCTGCTATTTCAGTAGCTGCATGGATACTAGTCGTGAGTATTTCGGTGAAAATTCAGGCTCTGGTTTTGCCTGCTCTATGCAGATGGTGGCGGTTCCCTGTAGCTACTGAAGGGGATATAAATAGCAGCAGCTCCTGCCTCATCCTTCAGTGCGTCTCTCTCTCTCTCTCTCCACAGACACTGTTGTAGACACAATACAAACACACTCTGAGTGTCTCTCTCTGTCTCCTTCATACATATTCTCACCTCTTGCTCATCAGTTTGACTTATAGCTTAAAATATAATTTCTTTACTGCATCACATCCTCTCAATCACTTCCCATAAGAATGACGAATCACAGTGGAGATATTGTTTAACCTATATATCTAATTTGTTTCTCCTAGGCAGCTTTTAGAATAAATGGAAAGCTAAATGTCACATAGGGTAATGCAGGTGGGCTTTTTTGTGTTAAATACTTTCTGTTATACTAGTTTATCATAAATAATAGGCTACCACCCAAATAAGTAAACAATGTGTCTCTGTGGTGCTATCAAGCAGTGTTCAGGAGACATGGTTTATAATTTGTTTGCGATAATTTGAAAAATAAAGTTCTTTGTTGGCATCTGTGTTTCCATGAAGAATGTGATTTCAATTTCAGTACACACATCTATTTTACTATTTTATATTCTATTTAATTAGCTGATATTGTTGGACTGGAGTCCTGGTCTAGTTAGAAGCATTCTTATTTTTTATTTATTTTATTATTATTTTTTTAGGAGGGTGTGTACAAAGAATTTTTTTTTTTGGCTACAAAAATCTTTACTCCCATAGATGTGCATCTTGGACATTGATTGGAAAAGCTACTTCAAAGGCTCTCTGTCAATACAACACAGCTGCTGAATTGATCTGTTGATATGTGCACAAGCACTATGGAATGTGGTCGAAATGCTCCTATAGTGCGTCTTTAGTCCTTGATATTTCATTAGAATTGATGTGCAGATTATGAACTTATTTTCCTCCATGTTGGAGAATGCGTAAATGCTTGACTTGTATCTTGGCAGGAGGATACAAAGCTTTCAGTTTGCAGTTTTGCCATTTAGAGAAATAATTTTAAATATGAAGAGGAGACCAAATGTCTGAGACCAGTAGTGAAGATGCTTCTATTTAGCTTTTCAAACTCTTTAATTACAAATTATATCAGATAGAGGACTTAAGTTAAATGTTATTTAATTAGTGTCTTTGTGTCTTTGTTTTAGAATATTTCTTAAAACATGCATTTTGTTTCCAGGTTAAATTAGATTTGGAATTATATCTATATGTCTGTCTGTCTGTCTGTTTATCATTGTCATTCTATGAAAATCATCCTTTTGTATAAAAGCCCTGTGACCTGTTCAAGCAAGGCTTTGTCAAATACACATTAAAATTTTGTCTTGACTAACTTTTAGTTAACCTACAAGTGACTGATTTGAATTCAGCTCAAATCATACGTTGTATGAGGGCTGTGATTAAAACCTAACATTCACAGAGTGAAAACTTTCTCAGCTGAAATTTGGATCCAACTGCTCTACATTTTGCAATAATTGACAACATTTCACTGTTCATTCCAGCCCCTGCTGGGCTTATTATTCTCAGCTTCCAGAATGATTTAGCACAAGCCTGCCTACTTGTTTTGACTTGAACAGGAATAGAAATGCATGTAGGATACTGTTGTTTGTGGCTATTATCCTTTCTCTTTAACAGCAAATCAAGACAAGGACTTATATAATATATTCTTTCTCTTTTGGTCTTTTTGTTAAGTCATATTATTTCAAATTTTTAAACGTGTCATAAAAGTATCAAGACAAACAAAATACAGCATTATTAAATTGATAGTTATGCATGTGCATTATGTACAATTTAGAAGTTAAAGGCATACTTCACCCCAAAAAGAACATTTTGTCATTAATCACTTACCCCCATGTCTTTCCAAACCTGTAAAAGCATTGTTCATCTTTGGAACTCAATTTAAGATATTTTGGATGAAAACCGGGAGGCTTGTGACTGTCCCATAGACTGCCAAGTAAATTACACTGTCAAGGTCCAGAAAAGTATAAAATACATTATCAGAATAGTCCACCTGTCATCAGTGGTTCAACCGTAATGTTATGAAGCGACGAGAATACTTTTTGTATGCGAATAAAACAAAAATAATGACTTTAAAGGCAGTTTAAGTGCTGTTGAGAAACACAAAGGAGACTGTTGACAACAGAATTGTTGAATAAAGTCGTTATTTTTGTTTTATTCACACTCAAAATTATTAGCATATTCTTGTTGATTCATAACGTTATGGTTAAACCACTGATGGCAAATGGACTATTCTGACAATGCTTTTCATACTTTTCTGTACCTTGACAGTGTAACTTACTTGGCAGTCAATGGGACAGTCACAAGCCTCCCAGATTTCATCCAAAATATCTTAAATTGTGTTCCGAATACGAACAAAGCTTTTCCAGGTTTGGAACCACATGGGGGTAAGTGATTAATGACTAAATTTTTCTTTTGGGATGGAGTATCCCTTTAATGCATTTTCATGCTTTGAAACTTATTTAGGTATTATGCCTAAATTTAGGTATCATATTTTTACTACAACAACATTTTTAGTTTAGCACATTCTGCATTGCATATAAATTTGATTCAAGTTCATATTTTTTTCATTGTTCATTTAAAGAAAAATAATAAACTTTAGACAGAGAAAAATGTACAAAGAATGGATTCACATCTTATTATAGTATGCATATCTAACATATTTCTCATACTTTTTTGAGGAGTTCATTTTAAAAGAATAGTTCATCCAAAAATGAAAATGTTTTCACCCTCAGGCCATCCAAGTTGCAGATTAATTTGTTTCTTCATCAGAACAAATCTGGAGAAATTTGGCCTTACATCACCTGCTTACCAATGGATCCTCTGCAGTGAATGGGTGCCGTCAGAATGAGAGTCCAAACAGTTGATAAAAACATCACAATAATCCACAGTCCATCAATCAACATCTTGTGAAGTGAAAAGCTCTGTTTGTAAGAAACAAATCCCTCTTTAGGATATTTTTATCTTCAAAACATTGCTTCCACTAAGTCAATGTAAGTCTGAATCAGGAGAAATACTGGGGAAGTCGTGGCCTAATGGTTAGAGAGTCGGACTCGCAATCGGAAGGTTGTGAGTTCGAGTCCTGGGCCGGCAGGAATTGTGGGTGGGGGGAGTGCATGTACAGTGCTCTCTCCACCCTCAATACCACGACTTAGGTGCCCCTGAGCAAGGCACTGAACCCCCTACTGCTCCCTGGGTGCCGCAGCATAAATGGCTGCCCACTGCTCTGGGTGTGTGTTCACTGCTCTGTGTGTGTGCACTTTGGATGGGTTAAATGCAGAGCACGAATTCTGAGTATGGGTCACCATACTTGGCTGAATGTCATGTCATGTCACTTTCACTTTCACAGGAGAGAAATATGCATGGATCAAAATACTACAATAATAATAAACAAATTTGTTAGTGTTTTTTGAGAGAGAGCAACAGAGGGTGGACTTTTTCATTGGAGGAAGTGTTTTTATGGATTATTATAGACTCTCTTTTGGCAAAAAGTGACAGTTTAACATTAAAAGTAGCTTTTAAACTCACAAGACATTAATTGATGGACTGCAGTGGCATGGATTACTTGTGAGTTATTGTGATGTTTTTATCAGCATTTTGGACTCTTATTCTGATCTTGGATGGCCAGAATTTGAGTATACATACCGAGCAAATTTTCATTTTTGGTGAACTATTCCTTTCTGGAAAGTATTTAGGTGAACCATTCTGAAGTTTTGTGATCGGTCAAGGCCTGTGTGCATTCTAAGATCTGTGTAATTCTCTCACTGTGTTCACGACACACTAGTGTTTATCACCACATTGTTTTGGAATGAATCAGACAGGGTGATTCTGCATGGTACAGTAGTTTATTATCCAACTGAGCAACTGTGCCCCTTCTCGGAAATCTTTTGCATTTACGGGGAGGAATAAGTCTTTTTTTCTATTTTAATGGACTGCTCCAAGCTTTATCTTGGAGAGTATCCCCACTGTGGTGGAGTCCTTTGTGTTGGCGTGGCACTGTTGTCTCTGGAACATTCTCCGGATGGACCATCCTGTCTGCAGACAGTAAACAGTCAAGATATTCCATCAGGTGCTCGCTTTACTTAGGAATTCCCATTTGCTAATGGGTCATTAACACACAGGACTTTCTATAAATTAGTAGAAACAAGGATTAGTTTCATATACATATAAATGTGGAGGGTTTTCTCTATTCAAATGCACTGTAATGACAGATTCTCTGGTTTATTCCCAGATGACTTCACTTAAAGTCTGTGTATTTTGATTGATTATCCCGATGTGCAGTTATTTTAAACAGATTGATGGAAAAAAAGCAGTGTACTTAGTGTCCCTGTCCTTGGACTATACTGATAAGACAATGAGACATTGGTGCATTCAGTAGTAGTTGAGATATTGTAAAGTGCATTGTGAGGGCTTCCTGTACTGCTGACAGGGGCTGAGATGGATAGACCAAGTGTAGAAAAACAAAAATGAGACACTGAAAGGCTGAATATGGTGGCTAAAAAAAAGGTAGATGCAACTTTTGGTTAGTCACCATTTGGGTAAAGGCAGAACTTTCATGATTTTATGCAGTGAATGCACATCTTGTCTGATCTGAAGTAGCTAAAATTGTATTTGTTATTTAAAATGTTGAAGACTTTGGCATTCTTAAGCAAACACAAATTAATGAACAAACAAATGAACCTTCCTTCCTTTATTCTTCATTCTCTCATGCCTTCATTTTACAAGCATTTCTTTTTCTTGTTTCGTTTTTGGAATTCACTGTACTTTCTTAAATTTTTGCAATGCCTTAATAATGGATGTGTTTATTACAAACACAACTTTTCACTTCACAAGATGTTAACTGATGTACTGGAGTGGTGTGGATCACTTTTTATCAGCTGTTTGGACTCTCATTCTGACGGCACCCATTCGCTGCAGAGGACCCATTGGTGAGCAGGTAATACAATGCTACATTTCTCCAAATCTGTTCTGATGATGAAACAAACTCATCTACATTTTAGATGGCCTGAGGGTGAGTAAATCAGCAAATGTTCATTTTTGGATGAACTATTCCTTTAATATTCTGCCTCGAGCAAAATTGCACTTAGTGTCTTTCATAACCATTGACAATTCTTGTGATTAATTTCTTACAAAGTTAATACAAGAACTTTTGATAATCACTTTGTTTCCAGGAAGACTGATAAAATCCTGTCTGTCCTTCCTCCCAGAAGCTGTGTTAAGCCAGCCAATCAGATTAGAGTTTGCCAGATGCACCAGACAGTCACTGTAGGACTGTAGGCGGCTCTGCTGTATAAGGCTGAGACTAGTGTGACAGCATCCACGATGACGAACCAAATACATCTCCAAACAGAGAAAGCAAAATCCCGTACAGAAATGACATCCACAAGGACTCATCAGGGCTGAAGCCGCTAAGCTCACCTGGAAAGTGGTGCTGCTAAACTAGGTCACACACACAAAGTAAAAAAGTTTGAAATGGACTTTTTGGCAGAATTGGGAGAGAGGGAGAGAGAGGATAGAAACATTCCATTCTCCTTCAGGACCTGGTTAGGTGAGCGATGGTCACACTTGAATTTGAACTGTGACATGTACAGATGGATTGGGAATGAAAAACAGCCTAGGCCTAATAGAAACCATTGACTCCTGTATTATGCAGTATTTTGATAGGTCTGACATTCAACATTTCATATACTGTACACACATATGTATGTATGAATACAGTATATTTTACTTTTTGACAGGATTATTTTATGAATAAAAAGTAAAGAACAGTATTGATTTTAAAATAAGTATTTTGTAACAATTTACATTATATAATATATATTCTACAGTTTGGGGTTTGTAATTTTTTTAAATAGATATTAATATTTTTATTCAGCAAGGATGTGTTAATTTTATAAAAAAAGTTATAGTTAAGACTTGTTAGAAAAATATATATATATTTTGAAATAATGCTGTTCTTTAATTCTGTTCTCAAAAAATCCAGAAAAAAGTATCAAAGTATTTTCCAAAGAAATATTAAACAGCAGAACTGTTTACAAAACTGATAATAAATCAGCATATTAGAATGATATTAGAAGGATCATATATGACACTGAAGACTTAAAGGTCCCGTTCTTCGTGATCCCATGTTTTAAACTTTAGTTAGTGTGTAATGTTGTTGTTAGGCAGGGGCGGACTGGCCATCGGGAGCACCGGGACATTTCCAGGTGGCCTGACGGTCATTCTGGCCTGCCGGCTGCCGCTGTGTAGTCGATCAGGCTGACGAGCAATAGGCTGGTATGCAACTGCGAATTAATTGACGGTTTTATGAATCTACGAATCAGGCGATCGCGGAGTGAAAATGACACCACCACATGACCAAACATCAGAGAAGCACTGCTTAATTGGCTATATCCAGAGGCAGGCTTTGTGCAAAAAATGGAGCGTAAACGCAAAGGAGGAGCAGAGACGGAACGTATGAAAAGGAGAAAATTAGAAAAGCCCTGGCCACAGACGCAGCAAGTTGCTGGAAAATCCCAGCCATGTTCGCCAGTAAGGGAGCAGGTTTGTCAGAATTACATTTATATTTACTATAGTTCACTGAAAAAAAACGAACCGTTCAGTTCACCACACACGGTTCGGCACGCGCTGGGACTTAAATCTGACAAAGCATCTGTAATAGCTATAAATAGCACGTAAAACAAACAGGGTTCAGATAATATATGTTACTGTTGACGAATGAGCATTCTGGGCTCCCAGACATTACAACAACAGAGTTGAAAAAAAAAAAAAAACCTGACAAACCATTAACTCTTGTTCAATACTAATACGAACACTGGATCAGTGCATTATTTTAAAGTGACAGTCTTTATATTAATCGAACAGCAACATTAAAGAAATCACTCGCTGCTCTTAATTGAAAACCTTTTGTAACTTTAATAAAGAATAATCTTTAATTTATAGTCCAAAATGCAATGCTGTTTTACATTTGATTACTTTATTTAATTTCTTTACCTAAAAACTAATGCTAGACCTCCCTAAAAAAACCTGAAAGTCAGTTTATTTTATTTGTATCTTTACTCTATTGTATTTATTTGTGTTGTTGCTTGTTGTTAGAATATTCTTAATAATATAATAAATGTAATTTTTGAAAGTTTAGTTTTTCCATAATCATAGCACATACAACGGTACCGAAACCGTGATTCTAAAACCGTAAAACAAACCGAACTGTGAAAAAGTTGAACTGTTCCACCCTAATATTTACGTAATAATTTGGCAGACGGACGCTTTCATTCAAAGCGACTTACAATAGATAAAATCTATTATAAAAAAAATATATATATATTACAAATATATATAAAGATAGAAGTTTTAAAAGAGCATCTTAATGACAAACTAACACACTGTTTTACATATGGGGATAAATTATTTTTCTAGTGGCAAATTTGACCAGAAATTTTGATTTTCCATTTCTAGCTTACTATATGTAGCCTATAGTGTACAATGCTTATTTATTTATTTTGAATGTGACGAAGGAAGCAACAGTAGCACTAGTGCTGCAAGTGCTCATGCTGTTGAAAAAGAGGAGGTGGACAGTTCAGCTTTTGAGTAAGAGCAGTCAATTCATGTGCAGCAACACAGGTGGCCTGGGGTGGAGTCAAATTCCCGGCCTGATTTACTGTCCCAGTCCGCCACTGTGTTAGAGTATAAATAATATCTGTAAAATTCTAAAGCTCAAAGTTCAATGCCAAGCGAGATAATTTATTTAACAGAATTCGCCTACAAAAAACGACCCGTTTGGACTACATCCCTCTAGTTCCTGCAGTAATGACGTCACTAAAACCGTTTTTTGACTAACCTCCGCCCGAAAATAACCTCCGTTATTTTCATCTCTGAGTCCAATCACCTTTGTTTGGGCTTCCCAGGGATGCTGTACTCGGAGATTAATGGTTACAATTTATGTTTAACTCGGTTCCCGAAAATTATAATCCACATGTAAAACTATGTGCAGCACATTTTGCTGAGAACAGCTTTCTCAATCTGAATCAGTTTAATGCCGGATTCACACAAAGATTATTCCTGAAAGATGGAGCAGTTCCCTCTTTGTCTGGAGAAGGTGTTGTTTATGGACCACAACCGGTAAGTGTACTTTATTATTGGTGCGTT
This sequence comes from Carassius carassius, assembly GCF_963082965.1. Lineage (NCBI taxonomy): Eukaryota > Metazoa > Chordata > Actinopteri > Cypriniformes > Cyprinidae > Carassius > Carassius carassius. The sequence continues at coordinate 26,754,381 of NC_081773.1, forward strand.
TAACAGTTTTTGTAACTTATTACACAAAGGCTAACGCTGTTTAGCTTTGTTAACTAGATGTTAGGGCTGTGCAAAAAAATCGAATGCGATTTTCATGCGCATCTCGTCAGTAAAAACACTCCTGTGATTATAAGTACATCTCATAGACAGTAAAAGAAATGGACATAGTGATCCCGATTCAACGGAGAAAAATGAAGTCAATTAGAAGCACGCACTTCCTGGGGGTCGGGTGTACTGTGCAGACTCAAACTGAGCTTGATGACGTAGATGTCATGTGAGCAACATCTAAGTCTTCTATTCGCTGTGCCAAGAGAAATCTGAATCACCAACCGAATCTTGCAGAGAAGGCGAGCGTGAACAGGAGCAAATTTTGGTAAGTATTCTGATTAATTATCTCCCTTGACTTTATGCCTCTACGTCCCCCCGATTGCCTCATTGACCGTAAAAGATTGCCTTCGAGCTTCTCCTCCTGTCCATACGGTAATTTCTCTACTGTGCGCTGGTTATGATGCAATCGTTAGCCTATTTTTTATAAAAACTGTTTCTACGGGGCCATAACGTAAGATACAAGGTAATGGAGCCTTTTATACATTTTCGTGTTTCTTTAGAAATAATTAATGGACAAATGGAGTCTTTAAACACCTCAGATGTAAAGTTGTTCGCTGTCAAAGTGACGCCAAAATGAATGGGAGTCAATGGAATGCTAACAGCAGGTGGGGGTCCGCTAGCCAATGGCGGCGCCCAGGGGTGGTTCAAAAAATTTGAAACCCTGCCCCCCTGGTACTTCTCCAGCACATGTTTCTGCCCACTTGATTCTCAAAACTAGTCCAATCGCGTTTCCAGGAGGGCCGCGTGTGCTTAGCTGGTGTCGAATCACAACACAGGAACCGCTGGCACAATCAGAACTCGTTACGTATTTATGAAGGAGGGACTTTATAGAACAAGGAAGTCATCAGCCCGTTTTTATGACAGTGAAAACAGCGGTATACAGATAGGTGAATTGTGTGAAAAATACTGTTTTTTTTTTTTTACATGCGAAACATGAACACATATTAAATTGCACACTGTAAACACAATCAAAGCTTCAAAAAAGCACAAAAAACGGGACCTTTAAAATGGCTGGAGGAATGACTGATGAAAATTCAGCTTTGGATCAGTGGAATAAATTATATTTGAAAGTATATTAAAATAGAAAACAGTTGTTTTAAATATTAATATTTCATAATTATACTGTTCTTCTGTATGTTTGATCAAATAAATGCAGCTGTGATCAAAAGAGATTTTTTTTAAAGAAAAATTATTAAAATGTTTTACAGATTCCAAACTTTTGATGAACAGTTGTGCTTCATGAAATTTGTGAGGTTTTTAAATCTGGTAAATTGTACTTTATACTTTATTTTACTTTATTTTTTTCAATTTCTTTTCAATTAATTTTATATTTATGTGCACATTTTCACGATTTAACATACAATTTTTTTTCTAACATGCTAAGCACCGTTTTTTTTTTTTTAAACAACAACAACAACAAAAACAATGACATCCCAGTCAAACTTAGGCAGGGGAGCAAAAGCACTGTGTTCTCTTTAAATAAAATGCCTGCCTGACAGCTCAGGAAAAAAAATGTTCCATATTTTCATTCCCTTGTCTCTTGTTTTATGTCCCTTGGGTGCTTGTTACTGGCGAAGAGATAAACTCCTATCAGAGAGTTTTAATTGGATCAATTTAATTACTGAGAGCAGCTTCATGTGATGTGCAGCATATTTATTGGCACTAAATTACATTAGAACCTCACAGCAATATTTTTTTTTGCTCTTACAGTCTTTCAGAAGAACAGTTGGAGGTATCTTATGCCCAGTGCTCTTCTGGCAGTAAACAGGTTTGTTTTATAATATTTAGTTCCATCATATCATATATCATCAGCATGGCTTAATTTGTGCAGAACTTTATTTTTAGTATTTTACTGTATCTTCCACCTCATACGCCTGATATTAAAATAATTTTAAACACTATTAAAATAATTGAATGATGGTTTCCTGACATATTTTTATTTTTCAACATTTCGGATCTGGTAGCTTACAGTTTCATGAATACTGCACATTCCTGCTTCTCATTTGACATACTTTTTGCATGTACTATATAATAGCAAACTGCACCTATTTGTTTGCTGATCTGCTGGATCTGTTACCACTTTTTGTTCAGAGAAATCATAGTTTGTAAAAAGGTATGTGAGAACAGATATTACAGCTTCTGAATGAAATCCTTTCACTCTTCAGAGGGACTCCAAACTCAGTTGATAATGTGTGCATGGAAAAATGGATTAAAACTCTCAATGGACAGCTTAGGCCCTGCTTTTATGCTGGAAAGCTATGCTGAAAAATCTCTCTTTAGTACATTTCAGTGCTCTCTCATTTCCTGTTAATGCCCATCTGTCTCTTGCTGTCTTTCTCTCTCTTCTCTCAGGATGTTTGTGGTCCAGAAGTGATTGGCATTGCAAGTGAGTGTGTAATTCCTCTTTATACTCCTTTTTATAGCGCATGTTTTGATTTATGGAGAGTTCAGCTGTAGCGTAAAGCAGGCCCTTTATATTTCCTCTTCCTGTAGTTTAGCCTGGGCCTGCGGTACTTTGAACCACACGAGTAGGAGGAGAAGGTGACGGAGCAGAAAGTGGCACCTCAGCCAAAGATCTGCATCAAATGGAATGAATTTCTTCGAGACAGATCCAAGAAGTGTTTAGAGTGTTTTTGTTTCATTGAAGTATGTTGCCTTTGTTTCTTGATGTGAAAAACTTTAGACTTGGTTAATTAGGGTATATAGAGGTGTTGATTAAGACAAAAACTGTAATGTGTAACAGATAAACCAGAGAAGACTTGCCTGAAGGCCATCCAATATGTAGATGAGTTAGTTTCTTCATCTAAATTGTCATTACATAATTTGTTCACCATTGGATCCTCCACAGTGAACAGCCGATAAAAACATCACAATAATCTACATGACTCTATCAGTTAACATCTTGTGAAGTAAATAGCTGTTTTTGTAATAAACTCATCACTGAAATGTTTTTAACTTGAAACTGTTTGCTTGAGATGACATACAGCCAAGTATGGTGACCAATACTCAAAATTATTGCTCTGCATTTAACCCATCCAAAGTGCACGCGCACACAGCCATTTATGCTGCGGCGCCTGGGGAGCAGTTGGGGGTTTAGTGCTTTGCTCAAGGGCACCTAAGTCATGGTATTGCCAACCCAAGACTCAAACCCACAACCCTAGGATTAGGAGTTAAACTCTCTAACCATTAGTCCATGACTTCTCCGAGATATCCATAATATTGCTTTCTCGATTGAAAAAGTAATCTCTGAATCAGGAGCGAAATATGCACAGATCAACCACAAGTCCAAATCAGGTCTAAACATATATGATGGTGAATTTTGATGTGAGCAAAAAACGGGATGGGTTTTCTCAATATCTACATCTTGGATGGCCTGAGGAAGAGTAGATTTTTAAATTGTTTATTATAAACTAAACATACTAGAACTGATTTAGAAGGGGTATGTGGCTCAGTAGTAGAGCATTGCATTAGCAGTGCAAAAGGTTGTGGGTTCAATTCCCACGGAACACACTTAATGGTTAAAAAAAATTTAATAAATGAGAGTCTGAATGCACTGTAAGTCGCTTCAAAGTGTTTGCTAAATGTATAAAAAAAAGTAAGAATGATTGTGACATTCAGTGCAAAATCCCTTTTTTAAATTAATTTTTTTATAATATTATTCATTGTTTTTTTTTTGTTTTAAGAAACTAAATATGTTCATGTATGTAAATAAGTTCTGTCTTGAAATGTCTGTAAAGATGATTTGCCAGGCTGAATGGTGCGTCAGTGCGGCAAATGCCTTCTTGCTGACTCAGCAGCTTCCTTTTCTCACGGCCACATGTGGGACTGGCTCCATGCGTGTAATTGCATTTGTTCAAGCACATCAGAATATTGCCAGTAAACACACATTTGTTTGTCTGGTGTTTTTCAACGTCACTGTATCGTTCTGAATAGAAGGATTTGAAATCGGTTCTGCATAACACATCTGAGGACAAAGCTGCCAGCAGTGAGCACTGCTTTGAATCATGCACGTGCGTCTATACTGCAATTTCATGCATGGACACTGCCCCCTCCCACCGCATATATGCCGATGTCTTCTGACAGGTGACATTTTGCTAGTGAAAAGGCAAGGAAGCATGTTCTCATTATGAACTCAGAAAAAAAAGCTGTCTAGACAGTGTAAAAATAATTTCAATGTCTTATATAGGTCATATCATTTGCTTTCTCAATGCACACAGCTTATCTGATTAACATGCATCTAAAAAGTCAATGTTTTGTTGACACTATTTTGAATAACTACAAAATATAGTTTCTCTTTTTCTCTATTCTTAGAAACTTTGTTCAGTCTTCATGAAAAATTATTTAAGGCAGAAGGACACTTCATGATTTGCAGTCTGGATGAGTCTATGCTTGTTGGCCAAAGTCAGAACCAGTCTGCAGATTTTGGGCAATTGTAGAGTTTCATAGAAAATGGGCAAACACTCTTAATATTTAGACTCCATCCAGTCTGAAGATATCAAACATGTTTCATTTTGAGCTGATTATAGAACACTTTTTTTTTTTTTGCCATGAGTCATGATTTGCAGGTTTGTATTGGTGTTGTGTCGCTTGCATAGCTTACTTGCAGTTTTATTAGACACAATTCCCCTCAGCAGCCTCGGGTTCTCAGGTTAACTGAAGCGCTGTCTTCTTCTTTTGAACTGAATTAGCAAAACTGTAATACAGTCTGCGCTACAGCGCCACACTTGTCAAACCGCATTATTGCAGGCTCTCACATTCGTTAGATAGCGAGATCAAACCTATGGAAGTTCTAAGCGGCCATGCATTATAATTTTTTTCCTTCTTGTTTTCTCGTTATAACGACTTAATTTTCTCATAATCTCGACATAACCAAAGTCGTTTTCTCGTTATAACGACTTTCTCGTTATCTCGACATAACCAAAGTCGTTTTCTCGTTATAACGACTTAATTTTCTCTAAGAAGTTACAAAACTGCACCAGCAGGTGGCACTATAGACCTGAATATAACTGATGGGGTGTTGTACACTATCCACTTTACTGTACGCGGACCTTCCTCGTGATCGCTATAATTTGTGCAGTCTGTTGTGTTCTTGTATTACTGATTCACCAGAAGTGGGCACTATGGGTTACTAGTTGGTACCTAGAAAAGGTGTAGAAGAACAATTCAATGTGAGCAACCATGTGGTATGCAAGCTGTGTTTGTTCTTGGCCTAATAAATCTTTTAATATCTAACTTTTGAAATCTGACTCTTCATGCTTACCTGGACTTGAAACACTACAAAATTGGCGATGAGGATTTTACCTTTATGAATGAAAGATGGCTGCAGTTGCTTCATTTCCTACGCCATTTCTGCCATGTCCTGGTGAGCCTTCGATATCCTTTGATGTTTGGCTAAAGATGTTCAGGAATTATTTATTGGTCGTTAATGCATCTTGAGATGAATGGCCTATTGCATGAAAGAAAGCTCTATTTCTTCATTGTTTGGGCACAGAAGGTCAGAGATTATTTTATACTTTGCCATATCAAGGAGAGACGATGGAGGAAGCTATTGAGGTTTTACAAGCATACTTTGTTCCTCGACGGAATGTAATTGCAGAATGACATGCTTTTAGGAAACGAGCTCAAGTACCTGGCGAAACAGTCCTACAATATGTAACCTCACTCTCTGAGATTTAGCAGCCACATGTGAGTTTGGATCAAATCTTGATGAAATGTTACGTAATCAAATTAGTAGAAAATGTGGCCAGTCATCGTAGTAAGTCACTCTTAGTAAAGCCATCACAATTGCTACTCAAATTGAAGCTGCTGGTGAACAAATTAAAACGGAATTCGAAAATTAGATCGGAAGTTGGTGCCTGTGCAAGCAATACAAGATAAGTCTATGGCAGTTGTTGGTCAGTATAAAACTAAATACTCTGCATCTACAAAGCCTTCTGTTTCCTTTAATACTTCTTCTTCTAAAGATTCTAAGATGACTTCAGTCTGTGCATGTTATCGTTGTGGATCAACCAAAGATCTTGCAAATGATTCTAGATGCCCTGCTGTTTCAGGAAAATGCCATAAAGATCATGTTGTTCACAAGAAACCCGCTCAGTACATGAAATTAAATTGCCAGAACTTCAAATTTTGTACATGCAAAATGTGCTAACTGATAGGATTAGGTGTACTGCTACAAACACAAATGCTTCTGTACCTGTGGAGTTGATAGTGGATTCTAAATAGTGGATTTATAGTTGAGTCTGGCACTGCTCTTCTCGGAATGGATTTAATTAATCGTCTGTATCTTCACATTGGAGGATTTCTGTTCTGATAAAATCTGCTCAACCTCCAGCACATGAGATGGGCCTTTCTGCTTCAGTGCCTGTGGATAAATTGGGATGTGCAAAAGGTTTCCTGCATAAGGTAAAGATCTCTTCCAATGTTGCACCTGTACGTCAAAAACTCAGACGTTTACCATTGTCTGTTCGTAATGCTGTTTCTGAAGAACTTCAACGTCTTCTTAATCTAGGTCACAGTTACTCATTGCGCGGCTCGCCAACCGCATGCGGCTCGTCAAGCTATAACTGGCGGCTCGCATAGTAGCTTACAGTATCACACTGCCACTTGCCTTCAGAGCATGTGAGGCGGGAGCGAGCGGGGAGCGCGAGCGGGCGGATCTTGGACAGAGCGCAGAGCGGCAATTTCAAAAGGACAGTGGACGGAGCGTCGCATTTCTCGCTCCAATTTCGCTCTGCTCACACCACGAGTCTGAAGCATGCTCATTCAAGCCTGACCCTGAATCCATTAGTCTTGCACAGTCATCAACAGTAGACTATTTTCAAGCAAAACTCGGCTCAATAATGGAGTTCAAAAAGTAAAATGAGAATTCATACAGGTGTAGCCTATCAATATAAGTCGCTCCAGAGTAGCCTATAAGGCGCATCAGTCATAAAATGCGCCATGAAGAAGAAAAAACATATAGGCCTAGCCTCGCACTGGACTATAAGTCGCATTTATTTAGAAATGTATAAAAATAAAATAAAATTTAAAAAAATCGTATGGACGGGACAGTTCTCCGTTACGGACGTGAGCGCTCTAACAGCAGCACTAAGACTGCTTTAAAACTTTCACTGAGACCTCAAACAGAAAGCACAAAGCCTGTCTTTAAATTTGATTTCGTTTTGTATTAATTGTATCTTAATTTTAATCAAGGTTTCATCAACCAATTGTCTGGATTTAATAAGAAGAAAATAGATAACCACGATACGAAGGAGCCGGTGTGAACCTGGAGTTTGTCTCATGAATGAACCGAAACTCAGCGTATAGCCTACTTGCCTCACAGACCCGACAAATAGGCTATATATAAAGCTTGAAATGTCTACTTTTAAACAAAACAATTCAAAACGAAAGAAAACAGACTGCTCTCCCTCCCGTATGAAATGTGCATTTCTCTTAGGCGCGTTCACTACTGCGAAGATCACGAGTCAGCATCTTTCTAGCCGACAGACATAAAAAAAAATTAAATGTCTTCTGCTATATTTTACATATTCATAATCATTAATTTTGCCGGTTCGTTGTGACAGCTTTTAGGTGCCCTTAAATGTTACATGAATGCATCAGCACTGAAAACATAGAGATTTTTTTTTCTTTTGGGGGCATTTTGTTTGACATGCATGCCAGCTTTCGCTCATCCCACTATTAAAGTAAATCTGTTCTTAAACGAAAATGTATTGGCCGTGTTATTTCTTTTTTGTGGGATGTCCAATTTATATGTAGAAATGCACATTTGCAAAGGTGACTTAGTATGTTGTCGTAAAAGTGGCTCGCCTTTTGATTTTGCTCTGCCAATGTGGCTCTTGTGAAAAAAATAGTGAGGATCACTGATCTAGGTGTTATTGAGAAAGTTGATGCATCACCTTGGGTTTCACCAATTGTAGTAGTTCAGGAAAAAATCAGGAGGCATTCGCATGTGTGTAGATTTACGAGAAGCAGACAAAGCTGTGATTAAGGATAGTTATCCTCTGCCACATATTGATGAATTATTGTCTAAGCTATGTGGAGCAATGGTTTTCTCTACAATTGACTTGGAGAGTGCTTAATTTCAACTTCTATTATATGAAGAAAGTCGTGATTTGACTACATTCATAAGACACAAAGGCCCTTTTAGGTTTTTCCGTGTACCATTTGGCCTAGCTTCGGCACCTTCTGCATTCCAGAAAATGTTATCAACTGTATTTCAAGGATTGACATATGTGACTCATTATCTCGATGATATCATTGTCTGGGGTCGGACACAAAGTGAACATGATTGTATGCTTAAAGTTGTTAAACTCTTACAGAGTGCAGGACTTCAAATGAATACTCCGAAATGCCAATTCAGTAAGAAAAGTCTTTGCTTTTTGGGTCATACAGTGTCTGCACAAGGTGTTCATCCAAACGAGGATCATCTTAATGCAATGCTTCATGCACCAGTTCCTACAGATGTACATCAGCTTCGTTCCTTTCTTGGATTAATCTCATGGTACATCAAGTTTATTCAAAATTTTGCCACTGTGGTAGAGTCATTGCGTGCTTGTATTAGGAAAGGTGTTGACTTCAGTTAGTCAGAAGAAGTTCAGAAAATTTTCAACACTGTGAAAGAGTTGCTGCTTCAAAGCTTTTTTTTGGCATTATTTGATCCTAATTTGCCAGTTGTGGTTTCAACTGATGCATCAAACTATGGACTAGGTGCTGTACTGGCTCAAATTCATGAAGATAGAACTGAACGCATTGTTGCATTTGCTTCAAGAACTTTGTCAACTGCTGAACGCAAGTATTCAACAATTGAAAAAGAAGCTTTAGCATGTGTCTGGGCTGTTGAAAAATGGAGAATCTATCTTTGGGGTCGGAAATTTTTCTTGTGTACTGATCATCAAGCTTTAACAGTGCTGCTTTCTCCCAAAGGTACAGATCATACTGGAATGAGAATTACACGTTGGGCAGCACGACTCTTATGTTTTAACTATGAAGTAATTTACCGTTATGGTTTTCAAAATCGTACTGCTGACTGTCTGTCTCGATTGCCTCTGCAAGCTTCTGAAGAGGATTTTTTTGATGCAGAACCTGAATTTGTTGCATTTTTGTCTTCTGAGATGTCTGCTATAACTTCAACTGAGTTTGCTTCTGCATCATGTCCAGAATTGACTTCGTTACGTGCACAAATTGATGGTGGATGGCCTTCTTCATCAATGGCTGTTAATAAAGATCTACATCCCTATTTCCAAATAAGGGATGAATTGAGTGTTCAAAAGAACTATGTATTCAGAGGAGCATGTCGTCTTGTTCCTGTTTCACTACGACACATCTTGGTGAATTTGGCCCACGATGGCCATCAAGGAATTGTGCGTACAAAGCAGCGTCTTCGGGAACTCTATTGGTGGCCTGGTATTGATTCTTTGGTAGAGGAAAAGGTGAAGAACTGTCGAGTTTGTGTCTCTTCTGACAAAACCGCTATTGTTTCTGCTGCACTTTTGCAACCTGTACCTTATCCCTCTGGCCCATGGGGAAAAAGTAGCTGTTGACATAGTGGGCCCGTTTGAAACTGCTACTTGGGATAATTGTTATGATAACTCTGATTGACTACCATAGTAAGTGGCCTGAAGTGGCATTTACTTCTTTGATTACAGCTCAAAATGGTATTACGTTTTTGACATCTGTTTTTGGTCGATTTGGAAATCCACAGTACCTTGTGTCTGACAATGGAGGTCAATTCCGTTCTGTAGATTTTGCACTTTCTGAAGAGGAGAGACATTCAGCATATATGTACATCAGTCTATCATCCAGCTGCAAATGGTGCCATTGAGAGATTTCATAGTGTGCTCAAGAGTTGTATTCAATCTGCTATTGTGTCTGGCAAGCCATGGAACCCAATGGAAACACAATTTCTTCAGGTTTACCACCCTACTCCGCATTCTGTTACTGGACTATCTCCTTTTGAGTTATTATGTGGCAGGAAAATGCGTACTTGTTTGAACATCCTTCCTCCCAGGGCTGGACTGGCACAAAAAATCGGCCCGGGCATTTTTGCCCAGACCGGCCCACTATATGATCATAAACACCACCCATCTTTGCACGCCCTTAATTATATGCATACCAACTCCTATTCATTAAAACCACTAATGCCATGTAATGAGTGAGTATAGGAATGAGTGAGAGTTAACAAATGAAATAAGTCAACATTTTATATTTATTAATACAGTTGAACTATACTCCACAGCGGTCAATCCTAAAACAAGCTATAAGCGGCTCTGGCATAGCAATACCAGTGTTTCTTACAGGATTTTTGTTATAACTATGGTGGTGTGTCCTCGGTCCTTCTAGGGGGGTTCGGGGGCATCTCCCCCCGTGCGAAAATTTTGTGCATTTTAATGTTAAATTCATTAATCTGGTGCACTTTGAGAGTTCAAAATTAAAAGCTCCAACCCATATTCAGTGTGCAAATTAAACAAAGAAAAATTCAAACCTCTTTTAGTTACAGTGTCTATTTACATTACACCTATACATAATAATAGTTATAATATTAATCCAATGACAGTAATAGCCATATTTTGTAAAACAAATGCACAAAAAAATAAAGGAAACTTTCTTAATTAGTTGTACCAATTTCTATACTTGAAAGAGATAAGCACATGATCTTTTATTTTGACGCAAACTGCATCAAGCTTTTATTTTGGCGGAAAACATGGTTTACAAACGCCTCTTATTAAATTTCTAGTGAATTGCGGTAATCGTCAACTATGCAGATGTGGAAATAATCTACACTCATGATATGGCCTAAGAGTTTTGAAAGTAGTTATGCTTACCGCAGGCTCTACACTTTCTCATCTCTCTCCTGATCCTCCGTCCTCACTATCATCATCTGCCACAGGAGCTGATGAAGGTCAGAAAACATATATTTTGACACAGTTTACAGTGTCTGCTTTAAGGGCCTGGTTCTATTTTTTCACGCTATTTATCTGCACATTCCTTGCGTTTCTTCTCCATCTTTTTTTACACATACACACTGACACTGCTGCCGCTCGCTCACTCGTTTAAAGTTGTGATTGGGCCAGCCCAGTGTCAATCAAGAAAAGAGCCAATGGGCCGCTGATCTACGTGTTTCATGGGCTGGTCTGTCAGAAAAAAAAACTAACACTGACTTTGACCAATGCATTACACCGGCACAAACCCAGCGCCGCCAATTAAGCAAAACAAAACGAATGGGCCGCCGATGTACAAATTTTATGGGCCGTTTAAAAAAAAAAAAAAAAAAAAAAGTATGAGATATCGGCCCAAAAAGCATGTCGGCCCAGTATGCCCAATGGCCAGTCCAGCCATGCTTCCTCCTCCTGTAACTGGCAATTGTGTTGTGAGTCAGAACGTATCCCTATCACAAAAGAAAATGAAAGCATATACAGAATCCAGACAAAGAGTTCATACTCCTAACTTCAAACAAGGAGATTGGGTGCGTATACAGAGTCCAGTTCATGTTCCAAAAGGGGATCCAAAATTCTCCAAACCTTTGCAAATTACTTGTTAGATTGGTTCATGTACTTACCAGTCGTCAGATGGGAAAAGTGGCATGTCTCATTTATCTCCTACCCTAGCACCTATAGAATGTTCCAGTAAAAATGAACTTGTGGCCCTGCCCCTTCATTCAGGTTCCTCATCTACCTCTGGAGTGTTGGTTAAAAATGAACTGTCCAACTCACCCATTCAAGTTCCTCTTCCTGCAGATCTTTCAACTGCTCCTGAAAGAGTTCCAGCACGTGTAAGACGACCTCCACGTTGGCTGCAGGATTATGTTACTTAGTTTAAAAGTAACTAGTATTAGTGGTGCATTGTTCCATCAGCCTTTATTTATGTACAGTATTGTAGACGTTATTACCTAGGCAAAGCAAAATTTGCTGAAATATAGGCTACAGTAAGAGCGCCTCCTTACTGTAAAATTGTCATGTTATAACGAGAAAATGACTTTCATTATGTCGAGATAAGAAAATTAAGCTGTTATAATGAGAAAACAAGAAGGAAAAAAAATTATAATGCATGGCTGCTTAGAACTTCCGTACAAACCACTACTCCAAAACATTTGCCAACAACTTGTTTTATCGTCGACATTGACGATAATATTGACTAATTGTTTCAGCCCTAGTATGTATATATATACAGTATGTGTATATATATATATATATATATATATATATATATATATGTATATATATATATATATATATATATATATATATATACGTGTGTATGTGTATATATATATATGTATATGTGTGTGTATATATATATATATATATGTATATGTGTGTAAATGTGTGCGTTTATATGTATATATATATATATATATATATATATATATATATATATATGTATATGTGTGTATATGTGTATATATATGTATATGTGTGTATATGTGTATATATATGTATATGTGTGTATATATGTATGTGTGTATATGTGTATGTATATGTGTGTATATATATATGTATGTATGTATATATATGTATATATATATATATATATACCACAGTCAATACGTTACAGAGAGTCATGCGCTTTCACATCTCCCAACTGCTCAAAATCATCTATTAACGGCACAATAAACCGATTACACAATACTAGAATGCAAAACAAAAGCACCCCAACTCAAAGAGAAATTAAATACTTTAACTTAACAAAAGGAAAACTTTAGATTTTCTTACCTGACTGGTACTTCTTGGTCTGACTGATGCCATTATGTGGTATATATACGCATATATGCAGCATTACCATAAATGTGCATATATGCTGTATATATGCAGCATATATGTGCATATAAACTGCATATAGGTTTCATATATCCTCATATAGGTTCTTTCAATGTGGGCAAGGGTTGCTATTCGGTGGAAAACCAAGTCTATTACAGCCTTGGAAACCAGCAAACAAACTGGGTTGGTGATTGTAGATTCTACTGAACCTAAAACACCTTGGCTTTCGGCCAAAAGGCTCTATGACAAGAGGATAATTAAAATAGATCAACTCACAGTTGTAAGGATTGTTGCCTTCCATTGTCAGCTGCGTTTGAGTCTGGGGAGGAGGGGGAAGGAAAAATAAATGCATGCACAACCTTTCCAGTGCCCTGTTATTTTTGAATCGTTCGATTTTTCAGACATGCTCGCTTTGCGTGTCATGCTTCAATTGCCCTAATTGCTGCTTAAACCTATATTATGGTTAGGAAATATTATATTGTCAGTTCAATTACTGAATTCCCAGGAAACCATTTAAAATTAACATTCAGTTTCTTCATAAGCAGTACTCAAGCTCAGTGCACATTTGCAATTAAAGTGGACAAACACAATACAGTCCACTACCTCCACTGAGAATATTGTGTTCATTTAAACATGGCCTTTAAATATTAGTTTGTCTAGTTTATTTTGGGTTTGTGTGGCTTGTGTAGATTTGTTTGCAGTTTTAGCAAATACACAGATTTAAATCCATCAGATTTATCTATTTAACCACCTTCAAATCTCAATCCACTTCATGTACATGTGTAGCCTTACTGTTTCTTTCACTATTGCAGTCTAAGATTCATTTCAGTCTTATAGTCGCATAAAAAAAGACAAATTGACCCATTTCATACTGTAGGATAAGCAGTCTGCCAACAGTGTGCAAAGCTGTTTGAATTCTACTCGTAATATAGACCATGTGTTTTTGTTTTCATGTTCTGCGTTCTAATCTCAGGATCAGATATAGCTTTGTATCTGTCAAAGTTCTCTTGTTTTTGATTACAGAGATCCTTTTTCCATCTCCTCTAATTTGGTCCATGTCTTAGCAGATATTAGCTCACCATAGTGTTCCACACCAGTGTTGTTATTGTTAACTAAAACTGCTAAAATATATTTCCTATACCATTATTTGAAATAAAGGTACAGCAAAATATTCATATTTAATGAAAAACCTAAACTTAAAGACTAAGAATTAGAAATAAGTCTAAACTGAAGTACTAAAATCACTTAAACTGAAATAAATCTAAATAGATTAACTAAATTAAAAAAAAGTAAAATATATATTTTTTATATAAAAAAAACTCTAGAAATAATTTCAAAAATGACGAAATCACAGCAAATTCACAAAAAAATTAAATTAAAGGCTTTTTTGTGCTTGAAACAGGGTACTACTGTACTACTCTCATGATTTCTGTGAAATATAGTAAAATAGTAAAAGTAGCATGTAAGAATTATAGACTCTTATGGAACTGTTGCAATTTTCTTGCTCTGTAGTTATAAGAATGAACTTTTCCTTAATAACATTCTCATTATCTTCTCTTGACTCCAGGACTCTCATTTTATGCAATGCCGTCCTGCTTGTACTTATGACAGACAGTTTTTGACGAGAGGAAAATTGACAGGGAAAATGACAAGTGGCTTCAAGCTAGAGGATGCAGGTCTGTAAATAGAGAACTATCATTTTTCGCAGCATGCCGTGGGACAGACACTCAGTGAGCGGAGGAAACATGATCAAGGCGAACACCGGCCCACCTGTGATCTGGATTGGGTTCTGTGCTCTCCACCGGTATGATAACAGCTTCCTCCTGATCCCTATCACTCCCGCTCTCCTCTGTAATGGTGGTACAACAGATTTGTTGTCTGTGCTGTGTTGTTATAGATAACAAACGGCTGCAGTCTGCTTGTTGGTGGTCCGGGTCTTTCTTAACTGGTCAATTGGTGCATGCCTCCCTCCGCCGTCCTGATAGTGGCAGAAAAATCAACCTACATTTAGATAAAAAATAGAAAAAGCATGTAGTAGCCTGAAATTACATGACTAAGATATGGCACATGGTCAGTGTCGATGTTATTTTTGAGCCTGGACTATAGTGTTATTGGGTTTTCTTTGTCCTTTTAGTAGACTGGCAATAAAAATGCCATCCACAGTTGAAAAAAGCTACTTAAGTTCTTCATTCTCCTCTTGGCAAATAATATGGGGTCGGAACAATATGAGGATAAGTAAATGTCACAAATTTTCTTTTCAGTTAAACTATTCCTTTAAAAACTAAGTGTATTTGGAGAAGTATTTTTACATTATTTCTATTTCAGCAAAGACTTTTGAGAAAATGCATCGCTGTTTTCACATATTAGGCAACACACCAATTAATATTTATAATTATAATCACAAGAAAAAGAAAAAAAGAAGGATAATTTAGTTCAAGGATCAAGTTATTTTTCACAATATTTACACCTTGTGATGCCTTCTTTGCAGACTAGCTATGATTCCACAGACTGCTTCTAAACCTGGCATGATGTGCACTGTAAAAATGCAGAAATTTGATTTGATAAAAATTTGACTTGCTTATTAAATCCAAAGAAATATGAATTACTTAGACAAACCAACACTAAGACAAACCACATTCCCTCCCAAAGTAGTCGCCTGGACTATTGAGCAATTTAGATGATTTGTTAAGAGTCTTAGAGCCCCCGACATACATTGCAGCATGAATCAATTATGCTGTTTTTGTTATAAGATTATGATTTAGATTGTTCGTTTAGTTGTATAATCAAAAGCTAATCTTTTTACTTCTACAATATTCACTTTTTCAAGTTGTGATCACTTCATGTGTTGCTAATGGATGATTTATTCTGATTTGATCTAATAAATTAGAATTAAATTAGACTTTTTGCCTTTAGTAAATAATCAGCCTAGAGTTACTGAGGACAGTTATTGAAAAATCTCCTAAACTGTTTTTTTTACAAAATAATTAATGTTTTGATGTGAGCCGAAAGTCTTTATGAAGCTGCTATAAAGCACAGCAAAGGTTATTTATCAAACTGATGAACTTGTGTTCACAAGTAGCTCATATTCCCAGAGTCCTCCGACGCTCTCCATGACATTTACATGTTTTCTTAGCTGGAGTCCCATCTGGGCTCTGACTTGCACCTGTCTGCAGAGGCGGCAGCTTGACAAGGTCACAGCTAAGAAGAGGCCTAACGGAGCTCTGCTCCATGTCCAAACACTGTCTGGCCCTGCACATTCATTATTCAGGAGCCTCAGCCACGCTCCGACAGCTCAACTAGACTGATTGCCCCGGCTCCTCAACTGGACTATTAATTTGAAAAACCTCCACGAGGAATTCCTGTTAGCTTTATTGAAATCTGTCAGCACAGCTACTTCCTTGCAATCTCCGCTGTTAACCGTTAGCCTCTCTCCCTCCGGGGCAGTAAGTGGCTCTCTAGACCCATATTGGATTCTTATTCCAGGTCGATGGAGTATAAACCCAACGTATTTTATTCCCAGTGAATTTAAAAGTGTTATCTGTGAGCATGATCATCTCTAATATGCATGATGCTTATTTGTTAATATTGTCTTTTGCTTTAGCATCAGTTCAGTTTCTCTATGGTTGTATTTTTCCTGTAAACAGTGTCTAAAAGCCTCTAGGTGCATGTGTTTCGGTTTATTTGTCACTTAAAAAAATAATAATTACCACAACTTCATAACACTGCATGGGAGCGCCGCTCAGAAAATATTGCTAAATGCAGTCTCTCTTGTACCAATAATAAAAGCAAAGTGCATTTTTATAAATTACAAAACATAAAAATAAAATATAACTACATGAAAAAGCTCATAGGTGAATCTCATAAAATGTCACATTTCATCCCTAAATCTAAGGATTATGATAAAAATACTTAAAAGTTTTTGTAGGACTATTTTGCATTTTGAAATTAACGTGGCCTGGACATGTTCTTGACAGGTTTGATGAGATTTACCCTCACATGAAGAAAAATTTAATTAGCTCTATCTTTTTTTTCTTAAACCCGTGTATCCCTCTCTTTTTATCCCCAGTGTGTTAAAACAGGCCCACAGAACAAGCTATTGATTGAAATGACCTCTAAACATAATGAGAGCTCATATGCTAATGGTGCTTATCATTTCTGTCAGTACCCTGCAGACAGTTACAATTAAGTACACAGTCAATGCTGTTTCCATTACAAAGAATGTTTCTGCTCCGCATAGTTATATAAACATTATGTAAAACCACATATCATCATTCAGTTTGTTTCCATTGCATGAATTTCAGTCTGGGCTTCCATAATTCCTGTATTTATTTTGAAGATATATACAACTGATGTTGAGTTTATTTTACAAAATAAAATGAATTTCTGGACAATTTCAAATGTAAAGCTACTTGAGGAATCAACATTAGTTATTAACCTCTCTTAAGCACCCAAAATGAAATGCCTGCAGCTCCTTTGGTCTTCAGGGGCAATTCTGATCTCTTTTGATAGTCATAATTACTAAAATACCTATTAACAGACAATAACTGTGTAAGGGAAACAGGTCAATTTAGCTCAAAAGGAATCATTTAAGATTTTAAATGGAATCTGAATGAGCCGTTTAACATCAAATCTGCGCTGGATATTAATATCCAAAGTATAGTGAAAACACTATCAATTAGCACAATAACAAGATCGCCAGTTTAAGACATTAACTTGTAAGCACAAAACACAAGATACTTCTCTTTTCAATATGAGTTTACAGCAATACGTTAAATTGCATAGACATGAACAACCATCAATCACTTAATTAACCCTCGCATTGAGTTCCTCAATGAGGTTAAAATTATATTAGATACACCAGTACAAATGTCTGGAGGTAGTACTTGCGTCACATGTGTAAAGTTGTCGTTTTGTTGTCATTGAAAGGGGGTTTCCCGATGTCACTGATTGGCTGGAAGTTCAGTAGTCGTTGAAGTGACGTCTTGGGAAGCCCGTGGTTGGGCACTCGAGGTCAGACATCGGAGACTCGACGTTACACAACCTAACTCAGAACACGAAACTCTCAAACGGAAAAGAAAAGAAGTGAAGTTTGACGAGACTAGGTGGTGTTTCTTCTCATCGTGGCTAAGTAGTAGCAGGCGTGCAGGCCGAAGCACGCTGGAACCGTGCTCAAAGAACAGCTAACAGTGATGACTAAAAGCTAAAGCTAGGAAGCAAAGCTACAAGCTAAAAGCTAAAAGCAAACTAAAAGCATACTAAAAGCTGGCATGACTGATAGCAAAAGCAGAGCTAAAACTAAAAGCAAGACTTTATGGTGTCCTAAGTATTTAAACTGGCCTGTTGGCCACACCTTAAATGTTGTCTTGACCAATCAGATATTGTCTTGGCTCGGGGGTATCATGAATCATATGTTATCTTACCAAGCATGTGGTCCAAATTTTTCCGCTCTTGCAGGGTATAATTTTGGACATGATTCCTATAACAAGAATATGATACATTTGACAAATAACTGATGGTCAGGACTGTTTCAAGCTAACAGATTCGAATACATGCATACTAGACATGAATATGTATCCTTAAGCTATCCAATAGTTATTAAAAGACATACACAATAAGTTATTATAACATGACAGTCAAATGTGTGGGTTACATATAAATGAATATGGAGTGAAGCGATGGACTGATATTCATTTATAAGTCTTTTTGAGTTCATTTTGGTCCATATATATATGTAGAAAAGACAGTTTCTGTGCCATTCTCTTGACCAAGATTTCTGTGGAGACCAGAGGTTAAAAGGCCCCCCTTAGGAATTTCAGTCTGGTTCTGCTAGGTGGGGGAAGTGTTTAAGGATTTTGTGTATAACTCTCATGGGTTTACATGTGATATCCGGCATTGCATCTCAATTACTTGCCCCAAATTTGACAATCTCTTCTCTGAATTGAAATTGTCAATAATTGTTCTAGTGGTGTTAATGTTGAAAGCTGTTCTGTGAAAGAGTTGGTTGGTTGTTATCTTGCTTGGGACTTGTGGCACAAAAATGTTTTATGACTTCCTGTTGCCTTTCTGAGGAATTCGGCTCGTGTTTCAACCACTGTCCTAATCGACTCTTTAATTTGTCTGATTCGGGTCAGATCTGATCTGAACAACTGATATGGTACCAATATGTTGTGAATAACTAAGCATTATTATTGCATTCAATCATTTCAATGCCTTTATGCTTTTTGTTTCATTCAGGATAAAATTGGGGATGTTATGTGTCCAGTAGGTTTGACCCACAAGTTCAAAGACCCCTTTGATGCTTGGTCCTCCTCCTTCCTCTTCACTGTGTTTATCTTTATGCTCTTGTCTTTTCCACACTCTTTATATGTTATTTAATATGTATTATAATCAGTCCTTGAGGATGTAATATTCTGTTCTGTGCCTCAGTGTGAAGATTGAATTGCATCATGATTTGATTGTTTTTCTTCTAAGTAGACAGGATTTTGTTATTTAATAACTCTTATGCCAGCATATCAGTGGAACGGAGAAAGATTACACTGAAATTGTGTTATTTCACACTCTACCTCTGACTGTTTATATCGCTGTATTTGTTCCATCCATTTTAGTGTGCATGGGCTTTCCCCAAAAGGATAACTTGAAAACTTTGAGGTTCATTGAGCGACCAGTGTTAGATAATCAATCAATGCAATCCGCGTCCCCCAAATGAGTGCTCTGATGTCACTGATGTGGAACGGCATGTACTGAATTCACCATTGAATTCAGGGAGAAATTAGGTCATCTTCACTGGTGCTCTTGCATACGATAACACAGCAATCCATAATCACACCAGGATATGATGCTTAATACATAACAACCGGATATTAACGAGACTCATACAACTCCCTTAAAGCGAAAAAGATTCTCATAAAGGGATGTGGTTATGCACCACTTATATTATGCCCAGACGTAATGTGCTGACTTTTATCACATGTATCACACTGATTTTAGGGGGAAATGTTAAATGTTAAAACTTGTCAAACAGAGCTGAGAGTGCTATAGGCTTATTGAGAGCTGAAACCATTATCAAAGTATTGAATAATACTTCATAAACACACCAGATGTGAAGTGAAAATCCACAGGGCAAGTTTCATCTCAATATCAATGTATTTGTGAACTTACACTTGTGGATGGAAAAATAAGACCCATATATCTATATAATTTCTTGTCCACAAGTACAGCAGCACAGGCTTTCAGGAGAATCGCTTTGTTTCTGGTTTGAATGTTTTCTTTCTCCATCCGGGCTTTTGAATATTTGTCTGTGCAAGGCAGCTGGTCGTTCGGCTGGTGTCAATTACTGTCTGAGTATCAGTGAAAATGCTTTTGTATTGACTGCAAAAGAGAATATGGTGACTCAGTGTGTGTGTGGGGGGGTTTGATGAAAATCATTTGACGAACCGAGTACATTTTCCTCTTGTTTTAGAGTTTCATTGTAGGTGAAATGCATGCTGAGGAAACAATCATTTTCAGGTTAATTTATCTTACATCCCAGTGTTTTGAAATATTCAGCTGTGCGCATAACAGACAGGAAACCACAATCCACATTTGTTTCATAACAGATGCAGACAGATTTTAGTCAGTGTTGCCATGTCATCTTAATATAAGCTACTTTAAGTTTGTTTTCTCACAGAGTTGATTATAAATATGGGTAGTTACAATATTTGAAGAGTTTATTTCCAGAATACAGTCTTGTATCTTCCCAGCTTTGCACAATGAAGTGAGCTGAATACATCTGTCAAATCTTCCCACTTGATATGTTATGTTATTATTAATAGTTTTTCCTTCCACATTTCTACCAATAACACATGCACTTTCCTTATAGATGTATGCACATATTTACTCTTACAGGGATAGTTAACACACACACACACACACACACACACACACACACACACACAAAGAAAATTCTGTTGTCATTTACTCTCTTTTTTTTTTTTTAATCAGCTGTTTGGACTCTCATTCTGGCAGCACCCATTCACTGCAGAGGATCCATTGGTGAGCAAGTGATTTAATGCTACATTTCTCCAAATATGTTTCCATTACCCTCAAGTTGTCCAAAACCTGTATGAATTTCATTCTAAGAATATAGCTAACCAAACAATTGATTGCTCCCATTGACTTGTATTTTTTCTTAAACTTTGAATTCTCATTTTTGGATGAACTATCCCTTTAGGATGTATTAACTGATTTCACGAGTTTACACTTACATATAATTAGCTGAAGTATTATAGTGCATATTTGGCATGCTGTCCGGCGAAGGGCTCCGAGCTCGGGAATGGACCGAACCTAGAGTACCCCCATATATAAAAGTGTAAAATGAACTCTAAGTGGAGGAGATGGGGTGGAGGGGGATGCTGATAAACCTTCAATGGAGACAGGTAAGTCAGCTGTATTTATACCCTAGTGTTGATTATCTTGATTGTGCTCCACCTGTGCTAATTAGACTAAGTATCTGACGTGCTCCTCCCGAATCTTGTTAATGACACTTCATTTAGATAGCAGGACTTACAGTATACATGCAACATTAATTTTGTAAAAGGAAATCATTATTTCTTTTAAAATTGTTAGCAATTTAGATTGAGTTGCTTTTTAAAATTATATTTCAAAAGGGAGTTTTTGCAGTGATGTCATAGAACCTTTCATTGAACAGTGTTTAAAAGAACAATTATCTTCTTAGTGTTAAAACATATTATTAAAAAGGAATAGAACAGTAAAGGTTAGAGGTCGACCGATATATCGGTCGGCTGATATTTGTAATTTTTTAATATATCGGCATCGGCCGATATTCGTGTTTAGTTGCACCGATCTAAAGTCAGGCATGGTGGCGGGCAGCCCCGTGTTATTGGTGCAGTGGAAAGTGCTGCTGTGAAGGACCCCAATTCAAAAAAATTTAAGATTCAACAACAGTCATGGGAGATAAAGGTAGTCAGAGATTTTCACTCTGTAAATGGGGTGGAGAAGTTGGCAGCTCTCAAAAACACTGCAGCGTGATTGAGGGCTACGTATATATATTACCTGTTATATATATAATTAATACTTGGTCAGATTATTGATTTGTTTGGTTAACTTTGGATACATTTTTTATTTTAATACCGTGCAGTGCACAAAATTAAGATTCGAGAGATGGTTCAAGTCAGTGCTCAATAAATGATGATAAGTTTAGAAATGTTGTGCATCCACTTATTATTAGTGTGACATTTTAGCATGCAAATGAAGGGGAAAGCCTCAAGATATCGGCCCTAAAAATCCGCAGGACATATCGGCCATCGGCTGACCCTGACCTCTAAACATCGGCATCGGCTATAGAAAAACATATATCGGTCGATCTCTAGTAAAGGTTCTTAATGGAACCATAGATGCCAATAAATAACCTTTATTTTTTAAGCGTATAGACCTTTTAAATGCATATTTATAACACAAATACATTTAATGCCTTTTCTTTTTTTATGAATGAATCAGTATTAATCAAATCTAATTTTCAATAATTCAACACCTAACAGACTTTTTTTTCAGACCATGTTGTCCGTTTTTCTTTCAAGATCTGGCAGTTTTAGAGGCTGTGAAGGAGAGACAATGCTGAAGTCGTGTCCTGTCCCCGCGAGGGACATGTTTGTGCTGCTTGTGCATCCCATAAGAGTTCCCTGCTCTGAATTATTGAGAGGAAGACCTAGGCAATCCACCACAAGAGAGGAGACATGTAGACACCCGTCATAGCCAGTGGAAAGGGGTGGGGGACGTGAGAAGAGTCACCTCATGGCTCATCAACACGTTATTGAGAAACATCTTCACTCATCAAAATAGACTCTCTATTGCTGGACTTTTTCACTAGGCTTAGAAAGCGACATAAATTAGAGTACTTCAGTGCTTCTTTTGAGAAGTAATTAGCCAAACTACAAGCTACTAACAAAAAGTATTCAATGACAATGAAGCTATTGAAAGAGGACAATTCATAATTAGTGTATTGTGTTGGCTAGAAAAAAAGGTGCTTTTGAATAAATTAATCTTGGTTAGGGTGACAGCAATGTTTTTAAATAAGTATTGTAGTGTGCGCATGCACTCACCCAAAAATTTAATTTGCTGATAATATACTCACTCTCAGGACATCCCAGATGTAGATGAGTTTGTTTCTTCATCCAAACAGATTTTAGAGAAATTTACCCATACTCAGAATTCGTGCTCTGCATTTAACCCATCCAAAGTGCACACACACAGAGCAGTGAACACACACCCGGAGCAGTGGGCAGCCATTTATGCTACGGCGCCCGGGGAGCAGTTGGGGGTTCGATGCCTTGCTCAAGGGCACCTAAGTCGTGGTATTGAGGGTGGAGAGAGCACTGTACATGCACTCCCCCCACCTACAATTCCTGCCGGCCCGAGACTCAAACTCACAACCTTCCGATTGCGAGTCCGACTCTCTAACCATTAGGCCACGACTTCCCCAGTAAAGCATCACTGGCTCAACAATGGATCCATTGCAGTGAATGGGTGTCATCAGAATGAGAGTCCAAACAGCAGATAAAAATATCACAATAATCTGAGCTGTGGGTTTTTAACTTCATTACATTTGCTTCTGACTGAAATAAAAGTATTTCTTTATCTATAATATTCACTACAGAGGATCCAGTGGTGAGCAAGTGATCTAATGCTAAATTTTTCCAAATCTGTTTCCATTAAAAAACAAACTCATCTACATCTTGGATGGTCTGAGGGTGAGTACATTTCCACCAAATTTTCATTATAAGCCATCCCTTGCAGGCACAAAATTTAGTGTTTTTGTCAAACCACACTGCTACTTGTTTGAAAAAACAGATTGTAGATGGAAATAGTTTAGCTTTAATGGCAAAATCTGAACTATTTTTACACTACTAAAAACTGTACCTAAAATGATTTGCTCCAGCACTGGCAGCTCATTGTTTGCAAGCATTTGCATAACTGAAGATTGTGTTTGATTTTTATTTTAAGGCAGATGAATCTGTAAACTCAAATCAGACTTTCCATGGTAAAGATGTACTCACCCTTTCTGAAATTATTGTTTTCACATTTCCTAATCTTTCCCAGATGATATTTTCTGGGAATGGAGAATGAAGATTAACCTCAGCATTTTGTTTATTTGTGGATTGCATGCATCATTCGATTGCACTCATCCGTCTTGGCAGAGCCAGCTCTGGACACACTAATGGAAAAGGTGCCTTATGGAAGAGTACATTTTTGGCACAGCTTTGTAAAATCATGGACAGTACATAAAATTAACGTATATCATAAATAATCTGCCCATTTATTAATTTGAAGTCTTTCCATGTCTGCTTCTTCCATAAGCTTTCAATATAAAATAAACTGGGATGCAGGATCTAGAGCCATCAGTGTTACATTATGGCACCAACCAGTCCATCATCCCATTATTGGTCCATTATGCCATCAAACAGTATAATAAATAATAAAAATCCGCATACACATTACTTCTGCTGGTGTATGGTGGCCAGATACCACAGTGTTGAACACAGTTAAATACAAACTCTTGTTTTGCTACTTTCTGCATATGCAGCTTCCTTCTAGAGTGATTAGGAACATTTTGAACATAGAAAACAGCATCATGTGTCATATAAAATAGGACTTTGAATGTGAAATGCAAAGAATTACAATTTATTTAATAGAGATTAGTCATAGCATGTTGGTGCAGCATGTACAGTTTATATAAATATATAGAGACGTCATGCAAATATTTTGTAATTTTTTTATTAGATCTAGCTAGATTTTATTCACACATTTGGTACTGATTTAAGTAGAACTGATTAAAAGTTTGTCAATGAGATTTTTTCAAGTTTTTGAAAGAAGTCTTTTCTGCTTAGCAAGGCTGTTGTGCTGCTTCATTTTCTTGTGGAAACCTTTTTATTTCAAGATTCTTTGATGAATCAAAATTTTTCAAGTATTTTATTTTTTAATTAAAAGGGTTTTGTAACACTATAAATGTATATATATTTCACTTTTTATCAATTTCATGCATCATTGCTGAATAATAGAATTAAAGTAAAACCTTTCAGAATTTTGACCCCAAAATTTTTTAAACAATGAATGTATTTTTAAGTCTCTCTCGTTTCTTATGCTATTTTACTGAGCTTTTATCAATGCCGTCTACAGCTGTCTTCTCCGCAAAAGACACATGCCTTGAATAAGACCAAAAATAATATTAAAGCTAATATTATAACTTAAAATGCACCTTATGTAGATGGGTTATATGATTTTGAAAAAGAGCCCCACCATATTCTCACAATGGATGTTTCTTTTTCTTCTCAATCTTTTGTCCTGCTGCAAATGAACTATACAGACATAATGGGAGTAGTTGAAATGTGCAAATCAGTATGACACTGCACCTTGGCCTTATTTGTCCTAATTACCTTAGGTTAATTCACAGTGTCTTGCTTTAAAATGGTTTCCAAATGAAGTCCTGGAGGAATCTTGTGGCGCTAACAATATGCGGGAGATAGAGGGTCCATGGTGAATTACCTCACTGCCTGCTGCTTCAGATTGCTGCTGTGAGATAAAACTGCTCCTTAATTGCTGGTTTAGGATCAGCTTCTCGTACACAAACTCAAATCTAATATGTGCTTTAAGTGGTTATCTAAACTACAGTAGTTTATTAGACAGTATTTCCCTCCAAAAATATGTTAGTTGGTTCTGTCAAAAATTAAGGCTCCAAAAGGTTTTTTTTTTTTTTTTTTTTTTTTTTTGGCAGCAACAGAAGAACAATTTTTGATTACCAAAGTAAACTTCTTAAAATACCTTTTTTTTTTTTTTTTTTAGAGTGAATAATATTATAATAATCTAAGGAACCATTTTCCACTATAAAAACCTTTTGTGTAATTGAAACACATTCTATAGATGTTAAAGCTTCATGGAACCATTGATACAAAAAATAACCTTTATTTTTAAGATTGTTGAAAAGATAGGATTAGAGGTTCCACACTATTAAAAATAAAGGTTCATTGTTGGCATTAATGGTTCTATGAAGAACCTTTAACATCCATGGAACCTTTCCATTGCACAAACGGTTCTTTATAGTGGAAAAGTTTATTTAGATCACTGAATGTTCTTCACAATAAGAACATTTTTCTTTTATTCACTGAAGGGGTCTTTGAGAAACAAAAAAATGGTTCTTCTACTGCATTACTGGAAAAAATAAAAAAAAAATTTGGAACATTTTAAGATGGTAAAGATTGTTCATGGAACAGTAGATGGCAATAAAGAATATTTATTTTTTAGCAAACAGTGTTATCTTTATATATCGATGTCAATCTTAAACAAACCCAACAGGGTGTTTTTGAAAAGCAGAAAATCCAACAAGTACACTTTTTGCCCTCCAGTAGATCATCTTCTGATTCAGCTCTGCATCATCGTCAGCCTTGTTGCTAACTGCACAGATTAACATCTGCTCATATGTGAGCCAGTGCTGGTGTAATGTATAAGAGATGTTGCTGGCAATGCCATTGAAAGCTAATGACTAGCGAATAGTATCTTCTCATTTTGAAGTCATAATTAGGCTTTGAATGTGAAAGAGGCTGAGCCCACTTGGAGGTGCTGGCATGCTAGTGTCCACACAGCTTGCTTTCTCTACAGCACACAGAGCCAGATGTCCTGCTTTGCCCTCGCTACGCCAAAGGACAGATTGTGGCAAGTGACGACAGATGCCTCTCAGTATGTGTGTGATAGAGTTAGAGCGCTTGCACAAGAGGAAGACTATGTTATACTTGTGTAAATGGTCAGGGAAAACAAAGTCATTTTATGTAATGTTCAGACTGGAAAACTACTATTTACTGAATGAGTTGGAGCACCTAAGGGGAAAAAATATGAAATGGGAGGACAAATGATTTTTGAATGCTTTTGAATTCTCTCGCAAAAGTATTGCATTCCCCAAGAAACTTAACATTCTCTTTGAAAACATTTGCATACTCTCGCAGAAGTATTGCATTTCCTGAGAGACATTGTGTTCACTTGCAAACTTGCACTGAGATATAGCCCCCGCCCCCCTTCACTCAGCTCATATTATTTCCATCACTAAAGTTTACTGGTTAAAGAAAGTTGCTTGTTGAAAATTATTCAGTTTTTTAAAAAACTTTTGAGTTACAGACCATTAAATGAGATTAACTGAAAAAAGAAAGCATAACTGAAAATACATGATTTTAAAAAGTCTATATAATTAAATAACAAGGTGGCTTAGCAGAATAATAAAAATTTCAAAGCTGATTAAGGGTTCAGCACAAGTGAATGCTGGTGAGATTCAGTCTAGTTCAGACAATAAAACATATCCACTCACATATAGCTTAAAAGGATTCCAAGCTTTATTGTACCATTTGGAAGAACCCCTTAAAGCCTATTTTCTGAAATCTCCTGTGTAATAGTTAGACACCTGCGCCTCAAAATCAATAGTTTGGCTAAGGGAATAATAAAATCAATACAGTTTAAAAAAAAATGAATTATAGTTATATGAATCATGAATGATTTCAAATATAGCTGTCAACACACTGGGAATGTGGAAAATGTGTTAATTTTATTTGGATAGCCTACAGCCCATAATCAGTGATTTACATATGAAAAAGACAATGAAAAAAAAACAAAAACCTTTAATATTCAGATCACATTGTGTCAGACAGAACATCAATGATGTCATATCCTCAGATGTTGGGTCCCTTTTCATCACATGGCATTAGTATTCCTGCAGCAGTGAGCTGTGATTGTGATCTCTGTCAGGGTATTTCTGTTCGTCTCAATAAGAGAGTAGCACAGCGAAAGTGACTTCACCGAAGGAGAGCAGAGAAGGATGAAAATGCCATAAGAAACCTTGAGCGTGACTCTCAGCCACCCACACTGCCAGGCGTGGGAGGCAGAGGTAATTTTCCTGTGCCAGACACACGCAGAGAGCCGTGCTGATGGCAGTACTGCTGCAGAACACCAAATACCACTCCTTTCCTTTTTTGGATGTTCGCTGTATTTATTATTGCATTTTTGGAGATAATATGACCCTTGATGCGAGTATTCTCTGGTTTCTTTTTGCTTGTGTTTCTGCTACCTGCCAGCTTTGTGTTTTCATAATGCAGCTCTTGACTGAAGCGTTAAACCTTTAGAGAAAACTATAATGGTTTAGTAAAACTTACACTCATTTCCTGAGGGAAATAATGATGTTTAATCACAGCCTAATGCGATTTGTTTTCCAAGAATCTATTAAACTATATTGTTAAATAAAAAGCTCACTCAGGTGCTACGCTTTTCGAAATTTTGAATTAATTGAACCAATTGCTTCACAAAATTATTCCATTTTATGGCTAGTGATGTCAGAATGGTGTAAATGCAATTAAAACTTATTCTGTATAAATACGTGATATTTTTAATTCAATTGTAGGATGGGCTTTGTTTGTTTATGGAGACCTTAATCAGGCAAATAATAGATAATTAACTTCTTTGTTATAGAAATGTGTGATAAAATGTTTGGCAAATGTAAAATAATGAGGTAAAAAGAAACTGGACTGGTTAGAAAGACACCTAACCATTGAATTTTCAGTGCTGACATTAGACATAACGATGAGAAAACGGTGTAAACTGTAACCTGGCAAGGTTAGGCAAATATATCCAACTAGTTTAGATATCGGCGCAGCAAATGTGATGCAGTGCAAACTATGTTGATTCATGTTTTATTACAGTTATTGTCACTTTCCTTTTGCTCTCAAACTCTTTTTGGTTCAAGGTTCAGTTATACTTTTATTGCATGCGGTAGTGGCCTGACCATCTTTCCTTTATTTACGGATATAATGTAAACATGCATTAATGACAGATTAACATGCATATCTTCTGGAATAACTCTAAAATAAGAATAATTTAAGGTTTACAGCTTTTTGGAATGAAAAATGTGACATGAAAAGACATGAGACAGAGTGGGACTTATTCACTATCAGTGCGTTCAAATGCATTCATATTTGTAACCATTTTAAACATAAATCATCAATATGTGCTATTATTCCAAATGATTTATAAATTGAGCTAATATATATATATATATATATATATATATATATATATATATATATATATATATACAGGTCCTTCTCAAAAAATTAGCATATTGTGATAAAGTTCATTATTTTCCATAATGTAATGATAAAAATTAAACTTTCATATATTTTAGATTCATTGCACACCGACTGAAATATTTCAGGTCTTTTATTGTTTTAATATTGATGATTTTGGCATACAGCTCATGAAAACCCAAAATTCCTATCTCAAAAAATTAGCATATCATGAAAAGGTTCTCTAAACGTGTTATTAACCTAATCATCTGAATCAACTAATTAACTCTAAACACCTGCAAAAGATTCCTGAGGCTTTTAAAAACTCCCAGCCTGGTTCATTACTCAAAACCGCAATCATGGGTAAGACTGCCGACCTGACTACTGTCCAGAAGGCCATCATTGACTCCCTCAAGCGAGAGGGTAAGACACAGAAAGAAATTTCTGAACGAATAGGCTGTTCCCAGAGTGCTGTATCAAGGCACCTCAGTGGGAAGTCTGTGGGAAGGAAAAAGTTTGGCAAAAAATGCTGCACAACGAGAAGAGGTGACCGGACCCTGAGGAAGATTGTGGAGAAGGACCGATTCCAGACCTTGGGGGACCTGCGGAAGCAGTGGACTGAGTCTGGAGTTGAAACATCCAGAGCCACCGTGCACAGGCGTGTGCAGGAAATGGGCTACAGAGAAGCAGCACTGGACTGTTGCTCAGTGGTCCAAAGTACTTTTTTCTGATGAAAGCAAATTTTGCATGTCATTCGGAAATCAAGGTGCCAGAGTCTGGAGGAAGACTGGGGAGAAGGAAATGCCAAAATACCTGAAGTCCAGTGTCAAGTACCCACAGTCAGTGATGGTCTGGGGTGCCATGTCAGCTGCTGGTGTTGGTCCACTGTGTTTTATCAAGGGCAGGGTCAATGCAGCTAGCTATCAGGAGATTTTGGAGCACTTCATGCTTCCATCTGCTGAAAAGCTTTATGGAGATGAAGATTTCATTTTTCAGCACGACCTGGCACCTGCTCACAGTGCCAAAACCACTGGTAAATGGTTTACTGACCATGGTATTACTGTGCTCAATTGGCCTGCCAACTCTCCTGACCTGAACCCCATAGAGAATCTGTGGGGTATTGTGAAGAGAAAGTTGAGAGACGCAAGACCCAACACTCTGGATGAGCTTAAGGCTGCTATCGAAGCATCCTGGGCCTCCATAACACCTCAGCAGTGCAACAGGCTGATTGCCTCCATGCCACTCCGTATTGAAGCAGTCATTTCTGCAAAAGGATTCCCGACCAAGTATTGAGTGCATAACTGAACATAATTATTTGAAGGTTGACTTTCTTTGTATTAAAAACACTTTTTTCTTTTATTGGTCGAATGAAATATGCAAATTTTTTGAGATAGGAATTTTGGGCTGTATGCCAAAATCATCAGTATTAAAACAATAAAAGACCTGAAATATTTCAGTTGGTGTGCAATGAATCTAAAATATATGAAAGTTTAATTTTTATCATTACATTATGGAAAATAATGAACTTTATCACAATATGCTAATTTTTTTAGAAGGACCTGTGTATATATATATATATATATATATATATATATATATATAAAGTTGTGACATTTTCCAAGTATGGTAACCCATATTCGGAATTGGTGCTCTGCATTTAACCCATGCAAATGCACACACACAGCAGTGAGTAGGAAACACACACACACCTGTAGCAGTGGGCAGTTATTTTTTCCAGCACATGGGGAGCAATTGGGCATTCAGTCCCTTGCTCAAGGGCACTTCAGCCATGGGTATTGAGGGTGGAACAGAGCCCGGTTCATATATATATATATATATACATATATATATATATATATACATATATATATATATATATATATATATATATATATATATATATATATATATATATATATATATATATATATATATTTATATATATATATATATAATATATATATATAATATATATATATATATATTTATATATATATATATATATATATATATATTTATATATATATATAAGTCGTTAATGTGATGGGAGAGTAGACAGGAAAGCATTGGGTGGAGAGAGGGGAACAGGATCGCTTCGAGGCTATCGCGTCGACAATATTATTGAAATGTTAACACGATAAAGCATATGATATTTCTGTAACTCAATCTAGGATTGTTTCAGCATAGAAAATGCAACTCATCATGAGTAGTCTATGGCTATGTAAAAGGTTGTTTTGTGAATGGCACATTTAGCTTTAATCCAAAATCTTGTCCCTCATTTTAAGAGATCATACATTTGAATAGTGACTATCACTGCGTTTTAGTCTGAGGGGCTCATCCCTATTCTCTAATCCCTTTTGAAGGGTTTACCCTCCAGAAGGAGAGCTTCGAAGGGATGAAGGGAGTAGGGGACCAGAACACACATCTGTGTCATCTTCTCCAGCCAATTAAGGAGGTGCCGTCTTTGCACAATTAAACCTGCACAAAAAAACACTGTTCTCTCTCCGAAAAGCTCTTTTCGAGGTGGATTCATCCAATCTAGCATATTATAACTTTATTAGACAGGCCCTTATATGGAGAGGGTTTGGGTGTGTTTCATGCTAATTATTAACGGCAGGCTAATTTATGTACAGACACACCTGTTGTGAATTAGGTGGAAGTTTTGCATGAGTGGTAAAGAGGAACATGTGTAGCTCTGTGCAGAAAGTAATTGTTGTTTAGATTGCCTTGTTCCATTAACAAGCCTATGAATATCAACATGATGGCTGAATACTCTTTTTCTCCTTATTATGTGTCATTGTTTAATACTCCACTGACTTTCACATGACACAAACATAAATCACTATAAGCATTCCTGGATATAGACCATAGTTAATCTAAAAAGGCAATTTGGTAATTTATTCAGGCATATCACGCTGTTATAGGATTATTCAGACCAGCCTCAGCATCAGGTCAATATTCACATGACAAATATCATCTTCATTATGCAGCCTTAATTTACACCTTTTTTCACTTTGTATGAACATTTTCTTTGGTGTTCTGCTGGTCTGTTGAGAACAAATTCTGTCCCTACCGATGCCGGATGGCTTCCGCGGGATAGATATTACCGTGTGTGTCACAATCTGTAATTACTCGTGGACAGGATCTGAATTGATCCGCTGGTTTAATTCCCAAGGGCTGTGACCTCTGTGTCGCTCAGATGGGGTTCAATTCTATCTCTCAGAAATTCACTGGCTTTTGTCTAGATGTCCGTGTTCCAGTGAGAATGAAAAGGGCAGAGGATGAGTAAAAGAAAATCTGATTCACTAGTTTATTAAACTGTTTTCTACAAATCCACAGGGGAAAATGAGGATAGAAGAGGAAGTGAAAAACATGGGGTGGGGCTAATCTGAGTACACTAAAAGAGCAGACAGATGCTCTAATCCCATTCACATGGAAAGATGACTTTGATAAACTCTTATAGTCTGTGGTGATCCTTTGAAATGAGGAGGCAAATCTCGTTTGGGTTTGGTTTTATTTATTCCAATGTTTCAATTTCATTGGCGGTTTTGGGGATTAAAAGCA
Source organism: Carassius carassius (assembly GCF_963082965.1). NCBI lineage: Eukaryota > Metazoa > Chordata > Actinopteri > Cypriniformes > Cyprinidae > Carassius > Carassius carassius. The sequence goes on from NC_081773.1 coordinate 26,786,893, forward strand.
TTTAAAATACCATTTTACCTTATAATATATGGTCTGCTTCATAATTTTAAGTCACTTGACCCATTTTTTATTTCATGCACTTATATAAAAAGTGTAATCTTTCTGATTATTATGTTTCTAATTCAGACAGTTGCTGAGATATTACCATTTCAGTGGTGCTATAAGACTTTTCTTTTCACCTTCGTGCAAAAGAGTGAAAGTGACTCGAAATCATGGAGCAAGACACATCTATCAATAAGTACTATTTCATTTGGTCGCTACTGCTGGCTAAATGTTTCAACCTACTGGACAGATTATAAATCATCCTTTCCCACATTCTTTGATTGATATCAAACTGTGTTTGCTAGTTTAGACCAGAGGAGAACTGGTTTCTTTCAAGGTTTTTTTGCTTTATATGTGTCACTTGATGTAGTTTGGGTTTCCTGCCACTGTCATCCGGATTGCTTAGCTGGGGTTTAAAAGACACTTAATGTTCAGTAATGTCATCGACTGCACTGACACCATCATCTGAGAACAAAATTTGAACTGAATTAAGCTGAATAATGATACTGTTGTCTTCTGTTGAGCAGCTTTATAGCTGAATCACATCTTGTGGCATCAACAGTTATCCAACTGAATTGAATCAACATTGAACTGACTCGAGCTGAATTATGACATTGCTGTCTTCTGTAAAACTGCTTATGAGCTGAACTTGTTCTAAAGTAGATGAACTTCTTTTGGAGCTGCTTTACAGCAGAATCTGAATCGTCTCAATAGTTCAGTTTGCATTCTGCTGTTTTCATGTTTAGTACTGTGAAGCAGTGCTTAAAAACAATGCCTAAAAGCATTAACAAGCATATTTTGTTTATCTTATACATACATACATATTATACATATACATGCATATATATTTTTTATTTTTTATTAATTAATATTAATTTTTTGAGAGAGAGAGACAGAATGAGTAAACAAGTCCTCAGTAAACACCTAATGAAATGATGTGTTTAATTTAACCTAGCTGAGTGGCCACTAAAATCTGGTTCAAGGTCATTTGGTGTGAGTGAGGTGTTTACTCTGTAATTATATGAAGTCCTCCTGGGAAGATTCTATGTATGAGTTTGGAAATCATAACTTCATTAGGATGAAATGGACTCACTAGACAATTTCATCTTTTTTTACTGATGAAAACTGAGCGTTTTAGAGCTAGTGCAGCATAATGAAGAGCAAAGAATACATATTGGATGTGTGCTTGATGCTGGATCTGTTTATTTTGTCATTCTTGTGCTCCCACATGAATTTTGGGAAATATAGTTGTACTAAAATGTGTACAAACTTAACAGCTATTGATTACTTACCAGACATGTCCACAACTTAAGTTTCCCACTTAGAATTTTCCACTTTGTTAGAAAAATAATTTTGATCCCATATTTAGTAATAATTTATTATTATTATTATTATTATTTATTTTTTATTTGTTTTGTTTTTTACTGTCAGTGATTTAAATTTTCCCTTCTCTCCTTGAGAAAAAATGGGTGGAAGCTTTTTTTTCTTTTTTCTAATTCTGACTTTTTTTCTCATATAAACTCAAAACTCAGAATTGTGAGACATAATATATCTTGCAGTTTATCTCTCAGAATAAAAAAATAAAAAATGAATTGTGACATAAAAGTCAAAATTACCTTTCTTATTTATTTAGTGGCGTAAATGGACTTCCATCATATTCTGTAATCTCACTTTGCTAGTTTGCTTTCTCACTAAATTAATCTTAATAATTTGATTTCAAACTATCCTGACTCTCTCAAATAAGTACAAATTAAATATTTATCCAAAGCACCATCTGTATATGGAGGTTTTTCGGTCTGCAGCACTCTACTGTGTCTTCAAACTTAAACCTACCAATCTCATAGCACTTTTCAGGCCTAATATCTTTGATATCAGTCACTTGGATTACCTTCTCTTCCTTGATGTTATGTTCTTTGCTACCTTGTCTGATAAAAATAGCATATGCATCAATTATACATTGTGTAGGCTAGCATCTCTCCATTACATCCATCAGTTTGTTGCTTTCCAGCTTTTATCTGTGGCATCTTCTGATAAAAACACTTTTCGTTTTATTTTCTGGTGCACCCCTTTGAAAGCCCCAAGTGGTGCTATTTTTGAGGGATTTGGGAAAAGTAGAGTGTGGGTTTAAGTGCTTTCTTCTTTGCAAATGCAAAATCTGTTGTTATACAACATGTTCTCAAACAGCTAGTGAAAAGTAAGTTCGCTGTGTCATCATGGACAGAATGTGTGTATCATGGCATTTTGCAGCACTGATTGAATTCACATAGGCTCCATTACAAAATCAAGAAAAGCTTTTGATCAATTCTTCCTCTAAAAGAGCTCATTGAGGCAGTTGGGAATATAAAAAAAAAATATAAAATAAAAAAACCTTTGTTTCCAGGCAGACAAGTAACCCTTTGGCCTGTGATGAAGTGTGTCTGACACTGAATATTTCCTTGTTTGTTTGTAACAGCTGTTGTTGTTGTTATTTAATCGCTCACCCATGGAGTCAGCCTAGGTCTGTTAATTGTAATAATTACAGCCACTGTTCATTTGTCTGTGTGATTACATGTGCTATGGGTATTCTGGTCCTGTAGTCCTGTAATTTGTGAATCAGTGGTAGCCTTCAATGGAGCAGGATTTCAGCATTTTTATACTTAAGTGAATTTCATTAGAATATATGTCACATTTTAATTTAGGTTTGTAAAATGTAATAAATAAAATACCACTGTATAATAATAATAATAATAGTAATAATATCTTCACAAATGTATTTAAATATGTGAGTTTTTAGGCACAAATATGTGGATTTGTATTTTTGTTATTTTTGCCAATTTCATTTTCAAAAGCAAAATAAATAAAAAAAGACATTTGCATAAAGGAAATCATTTGGAACATTTGATTTATTACATTACTGTAATGCAATCAGTGTTTTTGTTTAAGTCTTTATGAGTGCACTCATTCTATCAACGGATTCATTTAAAAACACTGATTCATTCAGTATTAAAAAAGGGACTTTGATCAAATGAGTCACTGAATCATTCACTCATCCGATTCATTCAAAAACACAGATTCGGAAAAAAAAAACATGTGAGTTGATGTCTTAATATGGAAGAAATAGTAAGAGTAGTATATGCTATTAGAATTCAGGGGTATTTACACAACACCATTTTTAACTAAATGGAAAAAAAAGTATGCGTTTTGGCCGTTCATTTACACGACAACTGTATTTTTGTTGCCTGAACTATTGACAGGTTTCAAAATGCAAGTTTTTGAAAGTGATAATGTTATCATCTCAGTGTAAACTATGAAAATGCAAATGTGTAAAAAAACGGCGATGTAATGCACATATGTATTACATGTTAACTCTATAGGAATGTGTATAATTGCAATGACATCGCCAACCACTGGCCTGGCATGCATAATGCATTGTTTTTTTTGTTTTTTTGTTTGTTAGTTTTTTTTGCTAATCTGTGTAAATGGAGATTGTTTTGACAATGTTAAAAAAGCAAAGAATTTTTTTTTTCATTTCTTTACTTTGTTTTTCAGTGATTCACTCAACCAATTCAATCAAACCTGATTCTTTCAGTACTGTTGATTAGAGATGCAGTGATTTAATGCTGTGAAGTTTAAACCCGTTATCAATGATAATCTCATTCTCATCCTCCCTGAAAGATCACTTCTAGCCCAAAAATCTACTTTAATACCATTATGGTCATCCCCACCTGAAAAGGGCAGACACTTTCAGAAATTACAGGAAGATTAATAACTTAGCTTCATTATCAGTAAGTTATAATGCTAACGAGATTCCATTATCATTTCATAATTTAGCCAGAGGTCTTGAAGACTCTGAAGTAGGCAATTCCACTTTAAACTACTTCTTAAATACTGACAGTGTTTTCCCCAGGAAATGCCTGAACGCTCAAACACTGCCGATAGCAGGTTCTTCACAACGACTCTAAATAGAATTTTCACACCGATGTGTGGAAATTGCATTAACACATTACAGAAGATGGTATGTGAGTATATTTAGAGAGTGTGATAGTATGGTTCATGGGGAGGATGTGTGCACAGGGACTAGAGTTCGCAAAGCTGTGAGTATGACTTTGACACATTCCTCCTCTGTGAATCTCATTAAACAGGCTGGTTAGGGTTTAAGGGGCATGTTACTCCATCCTGTAATGCAGCTGAGCTTCCTCTACCTAACTGTTTCCCAGCACAGATGCCTACCCTTTGATTCAACCCTTCCTCTGCCCCTGCAGATCTCTTTGATTTCTGGGTCCGAACCACAGTATGTTTTTGCATCATTAATGCAGAACTACCATGCACACTAACGTAATTCATAAAGAAACATAAAGAAAAAAAGTTTCAAAAAGTTTCAATGTCTTATTCAGGCCTTTATACCTTACATTTTTATATTCACAGATGGTGAACTAGCCAATCTAAGCAGCTCGTAATTACAGTAGTAAATAATTTCACTACATAAAAATAACCTAAAATGTTGTGCAGTTAGCTGTGGGAAATTAATTGAGTTATGAAATGGGAGGTAATGATGGCTTTTTAGCTCACAATTCAGTCTTTTTTTCTCTCATGATTCTGAGTGTATATTTTACAATTCAGACTTTTTTTACAAAATTACAAAAATCACATCGAATTAAACATGAAATTTAGAATTTTGAAAAATAAATGTTATAATATTGTTGGGAAGTACATTCAGATTTATTAGCAACAGACAGACAGACAGACAGACAGATAGATAGATGCCGCTTCAGTTGACTTACTAGTGCACATTAGTTTTCACACCAAATAAATTAACTGAACAAACCAACAGCCCTAGTGTGAGGGCTGCAGACCGAAGCAGCTGGTAGGCATGCTTTACTAAAAAACTGATGCCATGGAAAGATGTGTTGGATTAAAAAAAAGCCTAAAAATAAAAAAGGGGTCTTCACAGTCCTCGAGGATGAGCAGAGTGCAGTAATTAAAAAAAGAAGAATTAAGGGAGTGCAGTTGCTGTTCTAATTGCTTCACTGTTTTATCCATGACAGGAGGAGAGTTGGCACCAAACGACCAGTCAGTATTTATTACTTCAGTGGTTTGATAGTTTGCCTACCATCTTAGTGGACCCAAGGGGCTTGCATAAGACCTGCACCTGGTCTACTTGATCTCATTAAAAGGATTTGCTCTAATATCTCATTTCATGCTGGTAAACTGATCGTGGTCAAGCTAATTTCATCCCAATAGTTCCATGGCTTACCACATCTAGACTTGCATATGATTTCTTCATATGCTTTATCTTTTAGATTACCATCACCTCTGTAATGGCAATATTCTTCATGCTTTCATGTCTAATTGCTGAAATTTCACTACTTCCCAGTTTGAGCTCCACCATGCCACCACTTCCAGAGTCCGGCTTGTTTTTGTTTCGTATCGGTTTGTTGTGCTTGGTTTCTGTCCAGCTCACTGGTGGCATCTGCCCAGCCCATCCGCTGCGTTGCACAGAGCCAGATGGTACACCCATCTGGTGTCCTCGCTCAGCCCTTCTTTTCACGGGTCATCCAGCCGTGACCTAGGAAATACAGTAGAAAACTTAAACAAAATGGCCTACCTGCATTGCACACAATGCTTTTAGAGAGGATTGTGTAGCTTTGTTATATTTATTATAATGTTATGTTTTAATATGTTTCATAAATATATATATATATATATGTGTGTGTGTGTGTGTGTTATTTTTCTATGAATGATGGTTTATACAGTAGGCTGTTATTGAATGAATGAATTGAATACATTAATATTATAATATAATAAATCACAATCCTATGATGTTTTTAGTGAACATATCTAGTATAATGTTTGTTAATTGAGCCATACCGATGGGGCACAGCAAAAGGTTTTGAAAATCCTGCTCCAAGGTCTTCACAATTGAGCTTGTCAACATGAAAGAGGTTTACAAGTCTTACAAAGTTGTTTACTTTGCCCATGATGTTGAACCAACAAACTTTTTTTCCAATTGCATTTCAGTGAATTTCTCTTATTCAGCTTCCGAATTGAAGAGGCATCCATTCTTTTCCAGAATTTCCCCCAACCCCATTCTTAGCACAGTCTAGAAAAGCGCCAACAGGGAAAACAGACCTGTTCCTCTAAATGAAAGATTTCCTCACTTGGAAAACAGACAGAAAATCTTCCCAGCGTGAAGCTGCTTCCATGTGTGTTGCTGTACTCCTGCAGCGCAGAGTGTGTGTGTTTGACTAGTATACCTCCCATAACCTCACACTTCCCTGTTTGCCCTCAGGTTTAACATCTCAATGAGAAAGCAATGAGCAACAAAACATTCCTGGAGGAAATACCGCAGTACATGCAGTCAAACCAGGCCGTTATGCTGAATGCATGACCATGGAGTTGTAGAAGTGACCAGAGAAGGTCAGTGTTTTTTTTGTTTTTTTTTGTAATTAGTTGGAGCATGACCTCAGAGTAAACCTCATGAGCTGAAGGCTTTAATGTACACTATTCATCACTGGCATCCATGCTTCATGAGATGAGTCTCATCCTTCATATGTTTTGTGGGAGGAACAGGGGACTATTTCTGTGTCAACTGACATTCTGTTACATAACACTTATAAGGTGACTACCACCCCAAAAGCAGCCAATATTTACATGCTGCTGTCTGAGTTGTTGAAAGACTGTAATTTCAGACTGAGCGTTTCCTGGCGGCTTCATTATAATGAGTTGCGTTCATCCGAAGCCTCAGAAATTATGACTGAATTATCAACAAGCACATCTGAATTTACACATAAGTCCATCTAAATAAACACTGTCCACCATGTTGACCCACATTCATGTAATTATTTAGCATATTTAGGACACATATTATCAGACATGGCACTTAACATCATATTCTTAAACCTGCCTAATTAGTGTGTGCCATATTCATTGTATTAAGGTCATACTACTGATCAGACAAGTTTTATAAGAGCCGTTTACACATTATGTAAAAATGTTTTTAATAAATACCAATAGACAGAGCAAACTGGAACATTGTAAAGCAGTTTTAAAAATAGAGTGAAACCAATACATTAAAAATGTTTTTAAAATGTACCTTAAATATTGACTTAGAGTAAAAGTTTTGTGATTAAAATATTAAAGGTTAAATTTGCTGTTAATTTGCTGTTTCATGGATCAATGTTGTTTCAATTTAATTTTCTGAAAATGTTTAAATAAATGATCATTTGTGTTGGTTTTTAGAGATCTCTTATGTTCATCGAGGTTCCATTTTTTTTGATGAAAAATTTAGATAATATACTGTAAAATATGACTAAAATATAAAATACCCTTTGAATTTATATTAAAATTTATTTT